>NC_083432.1:6408707-6708707 GCF_020745735.1 Hemiscyllium ocellatum | reverse complement strand
ACAAGCAGTTGGGCTGGGAGTCTGTGAACCACTACAATCTGCGGTTGCAGGGGACTGCTGCATGCAGCACCCTCCACCCCAGATCCCCGAGAGAAAGGGGGAGAACTCCCACGTTGAGAGTCCTCTACTGGGGATTTCCACTGCCCGGTGGTAAATGGGCACGCCAAGGCGTGCGGGCGGTGGATGAGGGAGAGGAGGTGGATGGTGTGCAACAGCAGTGGGCCTGTAGGCAGCTCAGGTTGTGGGGCACAGGTTACCGGGGGAAGTATGGGACCTTGGGGCCAATGTGAAATTCCGTCCAGGCAGGGCTGAGCGCGGACGGGATCGCGCCGTACACCTGACCATCCTCCAACTGGTACATTACGTTGGATCCGAGCACCGCTGTTTTGAGGCATCGAATGGCAGTGGCCACGAACCGGACACATACCGCTGCCCAGACCCCAGTCACCAGCACAGACACGGCTCCAACCAGCAAGCACGCCCCTGACCCTGGTCACCCTCACAGAGCTGAAAAATGTGTTGCTGGAAAAGCAGGTCAGGCAGCATCCAAGGAGCAGGAGAATCAACATTTCGGGCATAAGCACAGACACGACCCCACCACCCAGCACGTCCCCGACCCTGGTCACCCCCACAGACACGACCCCCACCACCCAGCACGTCCCAGACCCCAGTCACCCTCACAGGCATGGCACCCACCACCCAGCACATCCCCGACCCTGGTCACCCTCACAGACATGACCCCCACCACCCAGCATGGCCCCGACTCCAGTCACCCTCACAGACACGACTCCCACCACCCAGCACGTCCCCAATCCTGGTCACCCTCACAGACATGGCCCCCACCACCCAGCACATCCCCGACCCTGGTCACTCTCACAGACACGACCCCACCACCTAGCACCACCCCGATCCTGGTCACCCTCACAAACATGGCCCCCATCACCTGGCACGTCCCCAACCTTGGCCACCCTCACAGACATGGCCCCCCGCACCCAGCACATCCCCAACACTGGTCACCCTCACAGACACGACCCCCACCACCCAGCACTTCCCCAACCCTGGTCACCCTCACAGACATGGCACCCACCACCCAACACGTCCCCGACCCTGGTCACCCTCACAGACACCACCCCCACCACCCAGCACCACCCCGATCCTGGTCACCCTCACAGACATGGCACCCACCACCCAGCACGCCCCCGACCCTGGTCACCCTCACTGCAACAGCCCTTCCCTGCAGCAGGCACTGGGACCCGTGACTATGGAGGTATGGATTCCTGAGCAATGGCTCTCTGACAACATCCGCTACTCCTGCCTGAGGGTAGGCAGAACGTGAGTTGACCGTGTCCCTGACAGTGATCGTGTTTTACTGGGATAGATCCTGGACAGATCTCACAGCCCATTGGAAATAACTCCACTAAGGCCGGTATCCCATTGCCAAGTCACCCTTTAGCTAGAAATGTAGAGTGCTTCCCCAAAGCCAGCTTCTCAGAGTCCTGATGAAGGGTCTTGCCCAAGATGTTAACTCTCCTTCTCCTCTAATGCTGCCTGACCTGCCGTGCTATCTCCAGCTCCACATTTACTGACTTAGTGTGAACAGAGCCTCAGTTCAAGGATCTGGGTGTGCAGGTCCCCAGGTCACTGAAGGTGGCAGCACAGGAAGATGAGGTGGGAAAAATGGCGTACCGCATGCTTGCCTTCATTGGAAGCAGCATTGAGTATAAGGATAGACAAGTTATGCTACAGCTTTGTAGAACTTTTGTTCAGTCTCACTTGGAATATTGCGTACAGTTCTGGTCACTGCACTAACTGAAGGATGTGGGTGCTTTGGAGAGGGAACTGAAAAGGTTTACCAGGATGTTACCTGGTGTGGGGAACTTTAGTGATGAAGAAAGTTCAGATAGACTGCGTTTGTTTTCACTTGGACGCAAGCTGTTGTCGGGTGACCTTACAGAGGTTTATGAGATTGTGAATGGCATGGATGAAGTGACAAGTATGAGGCTTTTTCCCAGGTGGAGGGGTCAATTACCAGGGGACACAGGTTCAAGGGATGGGGAGGTCGGGGACTGGAGGTTAAAAGAGATGTTTGAGGCATGTTTTCACACAAAGGGTGGTGAGTGTCTGAAACGCACCGCCAGAGGGAGTGGTGGAAGCAGACACCGTAACAGTATTCAAGAAGTTCCCGGACGAATACATGAATAGGAAGGGAATAGAGGGATACGGATTAGTATGGAAGGGCAAAATGTGTCAGCACAGGCTTGGAGGGCTGAAGGGCCTGTTCATGTCCTGCATTGTTCTTTGCTCTTTGTTGTCTGATACTCCTGTTTAGATCTGTCAGCCAGACCTCCCTGACTGGACCAGATTAACAGCCCCAACCAGGGAACTCATACTTGACAGGATCCACTTGGCCCTCGTTCAAATCACTACAGAGACATAGAGGTAGAAGTGAACTTGTACAAACTGAAATGATGGTCCAGTAAGGCCGATAATTCTGCATATTACTGTGTTTCTTTACTGGAGTTTCTCTTTGGCTAGCAACTGAAGCCACTTCGAAAAACCTACCCTTTTGATCGGGCTTCTATCTCCCATCTGACTCCTTCTTTGACTCACTCTTAGCCATTATTTGTTTACACACACACACACAAAATCTCTAACAATGTTTTGTAACACCACTGATTGTTAGCAAAATCCCTGTGTTAACTTGTTACAAAGGATTGCTAAGCCAATGGCAATGAAACAGCTCCCACTTAGGCCCAAATGGATTTTATACTCACAGGGCCTTCTTTGTACTGACTAATGACAATATTGATTTTTAATTAACTGTGCTGCAGTATTATACAAAATGACAAGAGAACCAGCATAAACTGGTTCCTAATCTTAGAGACATTATTTCGTCCTCTGGGCTACCTCCCTTTCTGTGGATTTTGACAACCTTGGGAATGCTATGACAACCAAGAGGCCTGAAACAGCAAACCCCACTCCTATAGACCACCCACATGACTTGTAACTCATGACTACTCCAAGATTGCAGTGACCTGTCTTAAATTGTTCGATTACCTTCGGCTCTGCCGACACACAAAGATGTTGATAGAGGCTCACTACGGTCACATGATCAGCTATTAGAACTGATTCTAATCTTTCGGCCTTCATCTCCATCCAACACATCTTGCTTCATTTTGCTTGCTTAGTACGGATGGGTCTCTGAGCAACTGTTCCCCTATCACACTCCTTGGTTCTCCTGGCTCAATTCATGTTTATTAACACTGGAATAAAAAGATTTTCTCCACATTTACCTTTCAACTGTACCAGACCAGGGTCTGGGTGAATCCAACAAGGGACTTGAACAAAGTGTGGGAGGGAGGGGGTTGGTGGAGGGGCCTATGAAGGTTTGAATGAGGAGACGTTTAGATTGTTAAACAGAAAGGACTAGGAAATAGAGCAAGGCAAGGGCAATGGTAACCAGAGGAGGAGACAACATACAATCATGGCTGCATCAGGCCAGGGAACGATACTACTGGGAGATTATGTTGTGGGTGCATAGGACATTGGTTAGGACATTCCACTTTTGGAATATTGTGTACACTTCTGGTCACCCTCCAATAGGAAGGATGTTGTGAAACTTGAAAGGGTTCAGAAAAGATTTACAAGGATGTTGCCAGGTTCGGAGGATTTGAGCTATAGGGAGATGCTGGGGCTATTTTCCCTGGAGCGTCGGAGGCTGAGGGGTGACCTTATAGAGGTTTATAAAATCATGAAGGGCGTCGATAGGGTAAATAGATAAAGTTTGTTCCTGGGATGGGACATAGGTTTAGGATGAGAGAGGAAAGATATAAAAGGGACCTAAGGGGCAACTTTTTCACGCAGAGGGTGGTATGTGTACAGAATGAGCTGTCAGAGAGAGTAGTGGAGGCTGGTACAATTACAACATTTAAAAGGCATTTGGATGGGTATATAAATAGGAAGGGTTTGGAGGGATATGGGCCAAGTGCTGGCAGGTGGGACTAGATTAATTTACGATACCTGTTCAACATGGACAAGTTGGAAAGAAGGGTCTGTTTCCGTGCTGTACATCTCTATAACTCTATATTAAAAAAATGAGTTAATGGGCTCCGTATCTGAATGCTCATCACGGTCTTAACAAGATGCATGAACTGCTACAGCATCGGAATAAACAGGTAGGGTATGGTGACAGAATGGGCTGGGTCCTGAATATTCAAGAGTACTTGACAGTTCTGAAGAGCAGGGAGCTCTGTTTAGTGTGGGTTAGAGATGTGTTTTACTCACTTAAATTGGAAAAGGTTAGATTGTCCTTATCTGGTTCCTCTAACAACTTTACAGACACCTGGAACCACTTTCTTTCAAATGTTAAGGGTGTTGCCTTTTTAACGGTTCCACACTGAGGTAACCTCTGTTGTGGCAATTTTTTCTTTCTTTTTCTTTTGCTAATGCAGTTATCTTACTGCTGGTCTAGTTTGTTATGGTCTTGTGCTTTGTCTATGCTTATATTTATTAGGGTTGTTTGTCATTCCTTTTCTTTGCATTTTGGGGGAGGTATAAGCTGTGGGGAGTGTGATCGGGGTTTTGTTGACTGTATTTGCTTGTGATTGCACCTCGTTATGCTGTCTCTTTTTTTGGAGAAAGATCAATAAAAATTAAAATTAATAAACAACACCAGCACCTTTGTTGACAATTCCCGCATTCGAAGAACCTTTCGTGGGTATAACTGATAGTGTAGGATTCATCCTGGAAACTAAAAATGGGAACCAGCGCTTGCTAATCATAATAGATGTGTCTCCCAGATTTCCAGAGGCAATTCCATTATGGAGTATCAAAGCAAAAAGGGTGATAGAAGAGTCAGTAGCTTTCGTCATATGGTATGGGTTACCCAGGGAGATTCGGTCAGACCAAGAGTCTAATTTTACCGCTAGGCTGTTTCAGGAAGTCATGGACAGCTAAGGTCCACAGCTTTAAATCTAGTGCGTACCATCCTGAACCCCAGGGAACTTTAGAAAGTTGGCGTCAGACTCTGAAGGCCATGTTGAGAGCATACTGTCAGGCTTACCTGAATGATTGGGATAAAGGTATCTCATTCATATTGTTTGCCATTAGAGATGCCCCAAGTGAATCTACTTAGTGCACTCCCTTCGAGTTAATATTCGGACATGAAGTGAGAGGGCCTTTGAAATTAATTAAAGAAAAATTGCCGGGACTGGAGTCAGAAATCTCACACTTGGATTATGTATTTAAGGTGAGTGAGAGATTAAATCAGATAGGTGAGTTAGTTAAACAGCATCCGAAGAGGGCACAGCATACAATGAAGCAAGTGGCAGATGATATATTAGTATTGTCACTGGTGGTAGGAGATCCCTTCAAAGCCAGGTTTAGTGGCCCCGACCAAGTTGACAAAAAGTTGAGTCAGGTAAACTATCTGGTGAAGGTGCTGGATAAAATAATCTATATTCGGTATGTCATGTGAATATGTTGAAACCTTACGATGGTAGAGACAGGGAACTGGAGGAACAGGTGTTAGTTACTGCCCCGCAGAGTGAGAAATCAAATCCAGATGGCGTGGGTATCAAAGTGCCTCAAAATACATTAAATAATGAGCAAGTCCTTGAGGAATGGGATCGGATAGTGAGCTATCTGTCTCAGGAGCATAGAGCAGAGTTGAAAGGTTTGTTGCAGAGTTGAGAGGATGTATGCAGGAATAAGATGGGGTAGACTAATACTTTTGTGCATGAGGTGGAATTAGGGAGTGCTGTCCCGATAAACAGTAGTTATACAGATTTCATCCTCAAAGCCACACAGGTCCAGAGGAAGTGGATGCAAGTTGGTCGATATTATCGAGATTCAGAGATGGTAGGATGATACATGGAATTGTAATGGATAGATTATAAGTAGTATAATGCACCTAATGCTATGAGCAATTTAGCATGGCCAATTCATCTGACCTGCACATCTTTAGACTATGGGAGGAAACTGGAGCACCCAGAGGAAACCCACACAGACACAGTGAGGATATGCAAACTCCACACAGACAGTCAACCCAGGCTGGAATCAAACCTGGGTCCCTGGTGCTGTGAGGCATGAAAGTGCAATGGTGAGATTGGTGGGAATACTGTAACAAAGAGGTGGAAGGCTATACATGCTAAATGAGTTATGTAAGTTGAGAGGCAGCATGCAATATCTGATGGTCAGATGATTGTAGACAAAACTGGAACAAATTGGAGACTATAGAGTGTGCTGTAGCAGCAAGATGGAAGGCAGGACTTGTGCAAAGATAGGAAGTAATGCTGTAATTGACTACAAACAGAAAGCATTACAGTGATATGATTGGGGGGCAGGATTGTGTTGGAAAAAAGCTAATGCTAACAAAATTCTAGATGTAGTTTTCCTCGTTGAGCAGAATCTACATCCAGAACCTCAACCTGAGCTACAAATCTTCTCAAAACTCACTCAAAATTATTGAAGGGTAGTCAGTCGACAGATTGAAGACAATGCACAACACTTGAATTTGAAAAATATAAAGTGGTCTAACAACAAGAAATGAAGAAGGGTAATAGAAAGTCTGATAGCCATATTATAGAGTCATAGAGATGTACAACATGGAAACAAACCTTTCGGTCCAACTCATCCTTGCCAATGGAACATAGGCAGGATGGGAATGGAGAGATGGAAAGTGGTTTTGATGTTGATTGAATGTATTAGGCATTAAGATAAATGTTTGGCACAACATGGTGTGCTATACTGCTCAATGTTCTATGTTCTATTACTGCCTCATGACTTGCAAAGGTCATCAAAGGGGAAAGAAATCCATTGAATCAAGAACTAAATTATGTGGAACAATAAGATTGTGGGCGGCACGGTGGCACAGTGGTTAGCACTGCTGCCTCACAGCGCCTGTAGACCCAGGTTCAATTCCCGACTCAGGCGACTGACTGTGTGGAGTTTGCACGTTCTCCCCGTGTCTGCGTGGGTTTCCTCCGGGTGCTCCGGTTTCCTCCCACTGTCCAAAGATGTGTGGGTCAGGTGAATTGGCCATGCTAAATTGCCCGTAGTGTTAGGTAAGGGGTAAATGTAGGGGTATGGGTGGGTTGCGCTTCGGCGGGTCGGTGTGGACTTGTTGGGCCGAAGGGCCTGTTTCCATACTGTAAGTCTAATCTAATCTAATCTAAAAGATACATAGATACATCTGTAAGATTCAAGATCACAAAAGTAGTTTCAGTTTCTCATACTGCAGTGTTGTGTTTAACATCTGGACATTGTTACATGTGGGGAATGCTTGCTGTAGGTCATTCAAATATCACTTTGCGTCTCAGACCACCTCAGAGAAACACAGAACCGCAAAGGATAATCTGTTGTCAGTTGGGGTTGTATAGTTTGAAAATGAAACAGGGTTAATTGAACTTGATATGCTGCACATTCACCATGGTAGCACAGTGAATCAGGGCAGTTTTTAATAAACTAGCAATGCAAAATCATTTGGATTTTGTATATTTGACTAACAAGCTCGTTTACTCTGTATCATTTCCTTTATTTGAGCAGTTGATGCAAATTGATAACGTTTCTGTGGAAACCTCATTGTGAAATTCCTTTTAAAAAAACATTGAACAGATTTTGCCTGGAACATTCATGCCCAAATAATTTCTGAATAAAATCCTGTGAGAAACCAGAATTCCAATCACAGTCATTAGGTAGGATTTTTTAAACGGATGCTCGCATTGTAGTCAATATCCAAAAATGACATAAAATTAGCGAACAGAACTTCAATCAGACTCTGCAAAAACTGGCAGATGATACAGGGAAGAGGTTAAACAGAATGGAATATTTACAATGTGATCTGGACTATGGTACAGTGGCTCAGTGGTTAGCACTGCTGCCTCACAGCACCAGGGACCCAGGTTAGATTCCAGCCTGGGGGTGACTGTCTGTGTGGAGTTTGCATATCCTCACTGTGTCTGTGTGGGTTTCCCCTGGGTGCTGCAGTTTCCTCCCATAGACCAAAGATGTGCAGGTCAGATGAATTGGCCATGCTAAATTGCCCATAGCATTAGGTGCATTAGTCAAAGGGAAATGGGTCTGGGTGGGTTATTTTCAGAGGGTCAGTGTGGACTTGTTGGGCCTAAGGTCCTGTTTCCACACTGTAGGGAATCTAATATCTAATCATATCCTTTAAGGCCAAAGTTACCATTAGATACAAACATAGGAATGGAAGTAGCCCTTGTGATCCCTTGAGTCTACATCACCAGTCAAAATCAATCATGGAGCATGAAAGATTTCTTTCCCTACAGAATATGACAGAACCAGATGGGTTTTTACTATGACAAAAATAGAAATTGCTGGAAAAGCTCAGCAGGTCTGGCAACATCTGTGGAGAGAAACCAGAGTTAATGTTTCAGGTCAAGTTCTGAGGAAATGTCAACGAAACATTAACCCTGATTTATCTCCACAGATGCTGCAGACCCACCGAGCTTTCCCAGAAATTTCTATTTTTGTCTCTGATTTACAGTATCCGCAGTTAGAGTCATAGGGATGTACAGCATGGAAATAGACCCTTCGGTCCAACCCGTCCATGCCGACCAGATATCCCCACCCAATCTAGTCTCATCTGCCAGCACCCGGCCCATATCCCTCCAAACTCTCCCTATTCATATACCCATCCAAATGCCTCTTAAATGTTGCAATTGTATCAGCCTCCACCACATCCTCTGGCAGCTCATTCCATACACGTACCACCCTCTGCATGAAAAAGTTGCCCCTTAGGTCTCTTTTATATCTTTCCCCTCTCACCCTAACTTATGCCTCAAGTTCTGGACTTCCCGACCCCAGGGAAAAGGCTTTGCCTATTTATCCTATCTTTGTCCCTCATAATTTTGTAAACCTCTCTAAGGTCACCCCTAGGCCTCCAACGGAAAAACAGCCCCAGCCTATTCAACCTCTCCCTATAGCTCAAATCCTACAACCCTGGCAACATCCTTGTAAATCTTTTCTGAACCCTGTCAAGTTTCACAACATCTTTCCGATAGGAAGGAGACCAGAATTGCACACAATATTCCAACAGTGGCCTAACCAATGTCCTGTATAGCCGCAACATGACCTCCCAACTCCTGTACTCAATACTCTGACCAATAAAGAAAAGCATACCAAATGCCTTCTTCACTATCCTATCTACCTGCGACTCCACTTTCAAGGAACTATGAACCTGCACTCCAAGGTCTCTTTGTTCAGCAACAGTCCCTAGGATCTTATCATTAATTGTTTATGTCCTGCTTAGATTTGCTTTCCCAAAATGCAGCACCACGTATTTATCTGAATTAAACTCCATCTGCCATTTCTCAGTCCATTGGCCCATCTTGTCCAGATCCTGTTGTAATCTAAGGTAACCCTCTTCACTGTCCACTACACCTCCAATTTTGGTGTCATTTCCAATCTTATTAACTATACCTCTTATGCTCACATCCAAATCATTTATGTAAATGACAAAAAAATAAAGGACCCAGCACCAATCCTTGTGGCACTCCACTGGTCACAGGCCTCCAGTCTGAAAAACAACCTCTACCACCATCCTCTGTCTTCTACCTTTGAGCCACTTCTGTATCCAAATGGCTAGTTCTCCCTGTATTCCATTAGATCTAACATTGCTAATCAGTCTCCCATGGGGAACCTTGTCGAACGTTTTAGTTTTTAATGGGTTTTTATTATAATTGATGATAGTTTTGTTGTCACCATCGCTGAGACCAGCTCTATATTCTAGCTTTATGAATTAAGTTAAAGTTCCACCAGATGCCATTACCCATGTCGCAGGAACAGTAATCTGACCCTCTGGATTACTTAATGAGTGTTCACCGATTCTTCCTTTCAGTCTATTAACTGAGAAGTGAAAGTTGGACAATACTGTTTATATGTACCAGGAGAGTTTGTTTTTTGCATCTTGAAGAACAAACGGAACTTTAATGACTTGAGAGTATGGGCTGAATCAATGTATTTTTGACTGATAGCGACTTGTGTGGAGTTTTTTGAAGGGATTTTCACTGCATGGCCTATCAAGATCTTTCTGTATATCTCATTAAATTCAACTCATTAACTACCAACCCTGCTCTCACATCTAATTCCAGCCCCACTTTACCACACAGCATTTCTCCAAATTCACTACTCAGTGGGTATTCTGGAATTCACGGACATCTCTTGTGCCCATGCTATCTTTAGGAACCATGGTGCACCGGACAAGCACTATCCATTTGGGACATCCCTCCACAGACTCCTGGCATTTGGGATATTGATGCCCTACTTTCTGGGCAGAGACCTAGAGGGTCCTGCTGGATGAGATTTTGAACATAAGAACTAGGACCCCTTGAGCCAGCTCCACCATTCAATAAGATCATGGCTGATCTTTATGTGGATTCAGCTCCACTTACCTGCCCTCTCACCATAACCCTTAATTCCTTTACTGTTCAGAAATCTTCATCTTAAAAACATTGAATGAGGTAGGCTCAACTGCTTCATTGGGCAAGAAATTCCACAGATTCACAAGACTTTAGTGAAGAAGTTCCTCCTCAATTTCGTCCTAAATCTGGTCCCCTTTATTTTGAGGTAATGCCCCTAGTTCTAGTTCCACGCACCAGTGGAAGCAACCTCCCTGCTTCTATCTTATTTATTCCCTTTTAATAATTTTATATGTATCCATAAGATTCTAAATTTCAATGCGTATAATCCCAGTCTACGCAATCTCTCCTCACAAGCCAAACGTCTACTTTTTGTGAACCACGTCTGTATCCCAATCTAGTGCCAGTACATCCTTTCACAAGTAAGGAGACCAAAACTGCACACACTCTTCCAGGTGTGGCCTCATCTGCACCCCGTACAGTTGCAACATAACCTCTGTTTTTAAACTCCATCCCTCTGGAAATGAAGGACAAAACTCCATTTGCCTTCTTAATTACTTGTTATAGCTACAAACCAACCTTCTGTGATTCATGCTCAAGATCACTTAAGTCCCTCTGCATAGCAGCACACTGCAATTTTTCACTATTTAAATAATACTCCTGTTATTCCGACCAAAGTGGATGACCTCGCATTTACCAACATTATACTCCAGCTGCCAGACCCTTACACACTCACTTAATCAATTTATATCCCTCCACAGACTTTCAGTGTCCTCTGCACACTTTGCTGTCCCACTCAACTTCATGTCATTTGTGATCTTTGGCATGCTCCACTTGGTCCCTAACTGTAGATCATCGATGCAAATTGTAAACAATTGCGGTCCCAACACTGATCTCTGAGGCACATCACTGGCCATTGATCACCAACTCTCCCCTGGTTGACAAACCAAAAGCAGATTATTCCCCCCTATGAAAGGCATTTTGGTGGTATTTGAATAGGGAGGGGTTAAGGGGATATGGACTAAATGCTGGCGAATGGAACTAGATTAATTTAGGCTATCTGGTCGTCATGGACAAGTTGGTCTGTTTCTGTGCTGTACAGAGTCTATGACTATGACTTTCGATAGCCAGAGACTATTTCCCAGGGCAGAAATGGCTAACACGAGGGGTCATAGTTTTAAGCTGGTTGGAGGAAAGTATGGAGGGGATGTCAGAGGAGTGTTCTTTACACAGAGAGTTGTGAGAGCATGGAATGCTTGCTAGCAGCAGTTGTGGAAGCAAGGTCATTTGGGACATCTAAGAGATTGCTGGACATGCATATGGTCACAGAAATTTGAGGGTGCATACATGAGGATCAGTGGTCGGCACAACATCGTGGGCTGAAGGGGTTCTGTGCTGTACTGTTCTATGTTCTATGTTCTAAATGTGGTCCAATCAGTGATTCTTGTGGCACTCCAATACTTATAGCCTGCCAACCCAAAATGACACTTTTATCACAATTCTATTAATTAGCCAATCTTCTATCCATGAAAATAAACCATCTCCAACATCATGGGGTTTTACAAATGCAAAAACTTTCAGATAGCATCTTATCAAATGTCTTCTTAGAAATCCAAATACCCTATAACTATTGGTTCCCTTTGATCTACTCTGATTTTTACTGTTATGACCTTTTCCGTTAATTAAACCCAACACCCAGAAAAGACTGCATAATCTGTTAAATATGAATGTCAGAGAACTCCTAAATTCCACTATTTAATAAAAATAATATCAATTTATTTCTTACTCTAAAAATGAACATTAAACATAAAAAAACTATTCACAAAGCTAAGCCCTCCCCTTTCTCTTAACTGCTGACTCTCTGATTCCAACTCAATAACAATATGCTCTTCCAATAAGACATTTATTAAAATTACATCAACTTAATCTCAAAATCACACAGTCTGTCTCCTTCTGTGTCTTCACTCTTCTAACTGCGATCTCCCTAAGTCATCTTTTTTCTTTTTACCATGAGTATGTTTCACATGAAAAGATATCTTTGGTAGAGAGGATTTTCTAATTTCTTTGAGAGCAAATTGTTTGATGAGCATGAACTCTTCAGCAGTTTTTCTCTCTCTACAGCAGTTGTTCTCTGATGAATTTTTAAAATGGCCACATTCTTATACCTCCAACATCAGATCGTCTCATTGGTTCCATGTTGGCAAAACTATAAATTCAAATTCGATTGGGTTTTAGTATCCTGGGGCATAATTTAAATTGATTGGTTAAATTTGAATTGTTGTCAAAACTAAAACTTAGGTTTCCATTTCACAGCCAAATGTGACATAATTTCAATGTTCCAGTGCACTCTGGAACTGCCATCCTGTCATATGCACAGGTATTTGTAATCCCTCAGTTCAGAACAGTATTCTCTCTCTTAAGGAGAATAAGACAGCATGGTGGCTCAGTGGATAGCACTGCTGCCTCACAGCATCAGGGTTCCAGGTTTGATTCCAGCCTTGGGCAACTGTCTGCGTGGAATTTGCACATTCTCTCCGTGTCTACATGGGTTTCCTCCCATAGGCCAGGTGAATTGTCCATAGTGTTAGGTGCATCAGTCAGAGGGAAATGGGTCTGAATGGGCTACTCTTCAGAGGGTTGGTGTGGACGGGTTGGGCTGAAGGGCCCAGATTCCACGCTGTAGGGAATCTAATGTAATACAGTACACACCTTCAACTTTATAACACATCCCCACATAAGAAAATACGAACCATCATAATGAAAAGATGTTTTTTTCTAATCTCATTAATGTTGAGTACATAGGTCATTAATCTAAGTTATATTTCTGCACATATATAACATTGGAATCAGTCAAATCTTATCTACACTTTTTCCCTTAAATCCACAATAACACATCTGCTATCACATTTTTACAACCCGCAACATGTATCATTTGTAAATTAAAAGTCTGTAACATAAGACTCCAATGAAATAGTCTGATATTTTTGTCTTTTAAATCTTTTCAAGAATGTAAGCGGATTGTGGTCTGAATACACAATGGTCTCCAACACAGTGGGTCGCACGGTGGCACAGTGGTTAGCACTGCTGCCTCACAGCGCCTGAGACCCGGGTTCAATTCCCGACTCAGGCGACTAACTGTGTGGAGTTTGCACGTTCTCCCCGTGTCTGCGTGGGTTTCCTCCGGGTGCTCCGGTTTCCTCCCACAGTCCAAAAATGTGCGGGTCAGATGAATTGGCCATGCTAAATTGCCCGTATTGTTAGGTAAGGGGTAAATGTAGGGGTAGGGGAATGGGTGGGTTGCGCTTCGGCGGGTCGGTGTGGACTTGTTGGGCCGAAGGGCCTGTTTCCACACTGTAAGTAATCTAATCTAATCACAGCGTTCATCACGTACACATCGAAATGTCGTGAGGCCAGTACCAACCTCAATAAATCTTTTTTGACGGTAGAGTATTTTCTCTGGTGGGTATTGAGTTTCTTTGAAAAGTCACCAATTTGTACAATTCCATCAACATCTTCCTGTAGAAGTACAGCTCCAACTCTTATATTGCTAGAATTGATTGCAACTTTGAAGGGATTCAAAACATTTGGTGTAGCTAAAACTGGTGCTGTGGTTAGTACGGTTTTTAAATTGGCATTGTTCTGTCCACCGAAACCTTGTGTTCTTCTTTAGTAAATCTGTTAGCAGTGCCACCACACTGCTGAAGTTTGCAACAAACTTTTGGTGGAATCTGTTTAATCCGGGGAACCTCAATAATCCGAAAGAGATGGGCAGGCACTATTTCGTTCGGATAATTGATTATTCGGTTAATCAATTCAATGTCTTCCCCTGGGGCTCCGAGTTTTCTATTAAGTCTGTTCCCTGTTCAGACTAGGCAACAGAACACCGTGCGTGAGTCTCTGCCCGCCCTCAAACACACCCACCCCTGTGCCCCACCCGCGCCCCCAACACCATCCAATACCATCACCTGACCACCCGACCCCCACACTGTCTAATACCACCCCCCCTCCGCCCCAAACACCATCCAATACTATCCCCTGCCCACTACCGAACACCATCCTATACCATCCCCTGCCCACCCTCCACACCATCCAATACGACACCCCCATGCCCCCCAACACCAACCAATACCACACCCGCACGCCCCTAACACCATCCAATATCATCCCCCGCCCAACCCCAACACCATCCAGTACCATCCCCCGCCCACCACCCAACACCATCCAATATCATCCACCGCCCACTCCCCTACACCATCCAATACCACACCCCTCATGCCCCCCTGCACCATCCAATACCGCCCCCACCTACCCCCAACACTGTCCAATACTGCCCCCACCTGTCCCCTATCCCATCCAACCCCCACGTGCCCCCAACACCATCCAATACCTCCCCCGCCCGCCTCCAACACCATCCAATACCACCTAGCACTCAACCCCTACCCCATCCACCCCTTACCTGCCCCAACATCATCCAAAACCAACCCCCACCTGCCCCCCACACCATCCAATACCGCACCCCACCCGCTCCTCCACCCCATCCAACCCCACCTGCCCCCAACACCGTCCAATACCATCCTCGCCCACCCCCAACACCATCCAATACCGCTCCTCACCCCCAACACATTCCAATACCACCCCCCGCCCACCCCCAACACAATCCAATTCCATCTCCCGCCCCACCCCAACACCATTCAATACCATCCCCAAACACACCCCAACATCATCCAATACCACACCCCGCCCAAACCCAACTCCATCCAATACCACACCCCTGCCCCAAACACCATCCAATACTGCCCCTGCCCGCCCGAACACCAACCAATACTGCACCCGCGTGCCCCCAACACCGTCCAATCCCACCCCTCGCCCATCCCCAACACCATCCAAAATCTCTCCCCGCCCCCAATGCCATCCAATACCTCCCCCGCCCACTCCCAACACCATCCAATACCATCCACGCGCGCCCCCAACACCGTCCAATACCATCCCTCGCCCGCCCCAGCACCATCCAATACCTCTCCCTGCCCCAACGCCCTCCATACCTCCCCCCGCCCGCCCCAACACCATCCGATAACTCCCCCCGCCCATCCCAATGCCATCCAATACCTCCCCCCACCCACCCCAGCATCATCCAATACCAACCCCCACCTGCCCCAACACCATTCAATACCATCCCCCACATGCCCCCAACACCATCCAATACCACATCCCGCCCACCCCAACACCATCCAATACCATATGCCGCACGCCCCCCCAACACCATCCAACCTGCCCAACCCCAGCTCCATCAAATATCACACCCCTGCACACCCCCAACACCATCCAATACCACCCATGTCTGCCCCAAACACCGCCCAATACTGCCCCCTGCCCGCCCCAGCACCATCCAATACCTCTCCCCACCTCCAACGCCATCCAATACCACCCCCGCCCGCCCCCAACACCATCTAATACCTCCCACCGCCCACACCCAACGCCATCCAATACCTCCCCTGCTCGCCTCCAACATCATCCAATACCAACCCCAGCCCGCCCACCCCCAACACCATCCAATACCTCCCCT
This sequence comes from Hemiscyllium ocellatum, assembly GCF_020745735.1. NCBI lineage: Eukaryota > Metazoa > Chordata > Chondrichthyes > Orectolobiformes > Hemiscylliidae > Hemiscyllium > Hemiscyllium ocellatum. Next base: position 6,692,762 of record NC_083432.1, on the reverse strand, counting down.
GCTCGCCTCCAACATCATCCAATACCAACCCCAGCCCGCCCACCCCCAACACCATCCAATACCAACACCCGCATGCCCCCAACATCATCCAACACCAACCCTAGCCCGCCCACTCCCCAACATCATCCAATACCAAGCCCGCCTGCCCCCAACACAATCTATTGCCACCTCCGTCCGCGCTCCCAACACCACCAATACCATCCCCCGCCTGCCCTAACACCATCCAAAACCAACCCTCACCTGCTCCCAACACCATCCAATACCTTGCTCCACCCGCCCCAACATCATTCAATACCTCCACCTGCCTGCCCCAACACCATCCAATACCTCCCCCGCCTGCCCCCCAAACCGTCCAATACCGCACCCCACCTGCGCCCCCCACCCCATCCAACCCCCACCTGCCACCAACACCATCCAATACCTCCCTCGCCCGCCCCCAACACCATCCAATACTGCACCCCACCCGCGCTCCCTACCCCATCCAACCCCCACCTGCCGCCCAACACTGTCCAATACCATTCCTGGCCGTCCTCCAACGCCATCCAATATCTCTGCCCCACCCCAACACCATCCAATACCAACACCCGCCTGCCACCCAACACCATTCAATACCATCCCCCGCCCACCCCCCAACACCCTCGAAAACCATTCCCCACCCAATGCCAACACCATCCAATACCACACCCCTGCACGCCCCCAACACCGTCCAATACCACCCATGACTGCCCCCAACACTACCCAATACCTCCCCCGCACGCCCCCAACACCATCCAATACCTCCCTTGCCCGCCCCAACGTCATCAAATACCAACCCCCGCCTACCCCCAACATCATCCAAAACGAACCCCCACCTGTCCCCAACACCATCCAATACCTTGCCCCATCCACCCCCAACACTGTCCAATACAGCACCCCACCCGCGCCCCCACCACATCCAACCCCCACCTGCTGCCCAACACCATCCAATACCATCCCCGCCCGTCTTCCAATGCCATCCAATACCTCTCCCCCCACACCATTCAATACCATCCCCCGCCCACCCCCAATACCATCCAATACCATCCCCCACCCAATCCCAACACCATCCAATACTATACCCTGCATGCCCCCAACACCACCCAACACCATCCCCCGCCCAATCCCAATACTATCCAATACCATCCACCGCCCAATCCCAACACAATCCAATACCACACCCCTGCACGCCCCCTAACACCGTCCAATTCCACACCCCACACACCCCCTAACACCATCCAATACCATCCCCCGCCCAATCCCAACACCATCCAATTCCACACCCCGCACACCCCCTAACACCATCCAATACCATCCCCCGCCCAATCCCAACACCATCCAATACCACACCCCGCCCGCGCCCAGCACCATCCAAATACCTCTCCCTGCACCTCAACATCATCCAATACCTCCCCTGCCTGCCCCCAACAACATCCAAAACCAACCCCAGCCCACGCCCCCAACACCATCCAATACCTCCCACGCCCCCAACACCTTCCATTACCGCCCCTGCCTGTCCCATCACCATCCAATAACAAAACCCACCTGCCCTCCAACACCATGCAATACGATCCCCGGCCAACCCCAACACCGTCCACCTGCCGCCTACCCCATCCAACCCCCAGCTGCCTCCCAACATCATCCAATACCTTCCCGACTGCCTCCAACACTATCCAATGCCAACCCCCACCCGCCCCCTACCCCATCCACCACCTACCTGTCCCCAACACTGTCCAATATCATCCACGCCCACTCCCCAACACCATCCAATACCACCCCCCGCCTGCCCCAACACCATCCAATTCCATCCCCCGCCCAACCCCAACACCATTCAATACCATTCCCGCCCACCCCCAACACCATCCAATTCCACACCCCGCTCGTCCCCAACACCATCCAATATCATCCCCCGCCCAATCCCTACACCATCCAATACCACACCCTGCACGCCCCCAACACCGTCCAATACCACACCCTGCCCGCCCCCAACACCGTCCAATACCACACCCTGCACGCACCTCTAACACCGCCCAATACCATCCCCGCCTGTGCCCCAACATCGTCCAATATCTCCTCCCGCCCATCCCCAACACCATCCAATACCACCTCCGCACGCCCCCAACGCCATCCAATACCTCCCCCGCCTGCCCCCAACACCATTCAATACCTCCCCCCACCCGCCCCAACACCATCCAATACCTCCCTTCGCCCGCCCCCAATACCATCAAATACCTCCCCGCACCCCAACATCATCCAATACCTCCCCCCACCTGCCCCCAACATCATCCAATACCAACCCCAGCCCGCCCCACAACACCATCCAATTCCAGCCCCTGCCCACCCCCAACACCATCCAATACCAACCCCCACCTGCCCCCAACATCATCCAATACCAACCCCAGCCCGCCCCACAACACCATCCAATACCAACCCCAGCCCGTCTCCCAACACCATCCAATACCATCCCCTGAATGCCCCCAGCACCATCCAATACCATCCCCGCACGCCCCCAACACCATCCAATACCATCCCCTGCCCATCCCCAACACCATCCAATACCATATGCCGCACGCCCCCCAACACCATTCAACCTGCCCAACCCCAGCTCCATCAAATACCACACCTCTGCACGCCCCCAAACTATCCAATACCACCCACGCCCACCCCAAATACCATCCAATGCCACCCCGTGCGCCCCCAACACCGTCCAATACCATCCCTCGCCCGCCCCCAGCACCATCCAATACCTCCCCACGCCTGCCCCAACACCATCCAATACCTCCCCCGCCTGCCCCCAACACCAGCCAATACCTCCCCCGCCCGCCCCCACGCCATCTAATACCTTCCCTGCTCGCCCCCAACACCATCCAATACCAACACCCGCACGCCCCAATATCATCCAATACCAACCCAGCCCATCCACTCCCCAACACCATCCAAATCAAAACCCCGCCCGCCCGCCCCCAACACAATCTATTACTGACTCCGCCCGCTCCCCAACACCACCAATACCATCCCCCACCCGCCCCAACATCGTCCAATACCTCCCCCGCCCGCCCCCAAAACCATCCAATACCGCACCCCACCCCATCCAACCCCCACCTGCCACCCAACACCATCCAATAACATTCCCAACCGTCCTCCAATGCCATCCAATACCATCCCCGCCCACTCCCCAACGCCATCCAAAACCATTCCCCGCCCAACCCCAACACCATCCAATAACACACCTCTGCACGCCCCCAACACCGTCCAATACCACACCCCACATGCTCCCTAACGCTGTCCAATACCATCCCCCACCCGCCCCCAACACCATCCAATACCACCCACGACTACCCCCAACACTACCCAATACCTCCCCCCGCACACCCCCAGCACCATCCAACACCTCCCCTGCCCGCCCCAACACCATCCAAAACCAACCCCCACCTGTCCCCAACACCATCCAATACCTCACCCTATCTGCCCCCAACATCGTTGAATACCTCAACCGCCCGCCCCCAACACTGTCCAATACCGGACCCTACCCACATCCCCCCACCCCATCCAATACCGCAACCCACCCGCGCCCCCCACCCCATCCAACCCCTGCTGCCCAACACCATCCAATACCATCCCAGCCCGTCCTCCAATGCCATCCAATACCTCTCCCCATCCCCAACACCATTCAATACCATCCCTCGCCCATCCCCAACACCATCCAATACCATCCTCCGCCCACCCCCAACACCATCCAATACCACACCCCACATGCCCCCAACACCACCCAACACCATCCCCTGCCCAATCCCAACGCCATCCAATACCACACCCCGCACGCCCCCAGCACCATCCAATACCACCCACGCCTGTCCCAAACACGGTCCAATACTGCCCCCTGCCTGCCCCAACACCATTCAATACCACCCCCACGCGCCCCCAACACCGTCCACTACCATCCTCCACCCGCGCCCAACATCATCCAATACCTCCCCTGCCTGCCCCCAACAGCATCCAATAACAACTCCAGCCCGCGCCCCTAACACCATCATTACCGCCCCCGCCTGCCCCAACACCATCCAATAACAACCCCCACCTGCCCTCCAACACCATGCAATACCTCCCTCGCCCACCCCAACACCATCCAATACCTCCCTCTGCCCACCCCCAACACCGTCCAATACCGCCCCCCCACCTGCCGCCTACCCCATCCAACCCCCAGCTGCCTCCCAACACCATCCAATGCCAACCCCCACCCGCCTCCTACCCCATCCACCACCTACCTGCCCCCAACACCATCCAATACCATCCCCACCCACTCCCCAACACCATCCAATACCGCGCCCACCCCAACACCATCCAATACCACACCCCTGCATGCTCCCAACATCATCCAATACCACACCCCGCACGGTCCCAACACCGCCCAATACCATCCCCGCCCGTGCCCCAACATCGTCCAATATCTCCCCCCCGCACCCCCAACACCATCCAATACCACCCACGCCAGCCCCAAACACCGACCAATACTGCCCGCTACCCCAGCACCATCCAATACCTCTCCCTGCCCCCCAACATCATCCAATACCAACCCCCGCCCGCCCCCCAATATCATCCAATACCAACTCCAGCCCACCCCCAACATCATCCAATACCAACCCCAGCCCGCCCCCTAACATCATCCAATACCAACCCCAGCCCGCCCCCAACACCATCCATTACCGCCCCCGCCCGCCCCAAACATCATCCAATACCATCCCCCGCCCCCAACATCATCCAAAACCAACCCACACCTGCCCCCAACACCATCCAATACCTCCCACCGCCTGCCCCCCAACATAGTGCAATACCACCACCCACCTGCCCCCAGGCCACCCAACACCATCCAATACCTTCCCCACCTGCCCTAGTGCCCGCCCCCCAACACCGTCCAGTACCGCCCCCTGCCTGCCTCCCAATACCCATTCAATACCGCCACCTACCCACCCCCAAACACCCATCCAATACCACCCCACCTACCCCCCAAAACCATCCAATACCACCCCGCCTACCCTCCAAAACCATCCAATACCACCCCCGCCTACCCCAACACCAACCAATACCTCCCCCACCTGCCCCCAACATCATCCAATACCACCCCCCGCCTGTCCCCAACCCCAACACCTCCGCTCGCCCCCAACATCATCCAATACTGACCCCACCCACCCAGTGCCCAACACCATCCAAAACCAACCTTGCCCGTCCCCAACACCATCCAAAAGAACCTCAACATCATCCAATCCCTCCCCCTGTCCCCCAACACCATCCAATACCTCATCGCTTGCCCCACAACACTATCCAATACCACCTCCTACCTGCAACCAAAATCTTCCAATACCGATCCCCGTCCGCCCCCAAAACTATCCAATTCCGCTCCCGCCTGCCCCCCAACACCCATCCAATACCACCCCTGCCTGCCCCAACACCATTCAATACTACCCCCGCCCATTCCCCACCAACACCTAATACCACCCCCGCCCCCCCAACACCAACCAATACCTCCCCCCACCTGACCCCCAACATCGTCCAATACCTTCCTGCCCACCCCAACACCATCCAATACCACACCCCACCTGCCCCCAACACCATCCAATACCTCCCATCGCCTGCCCCCAACACAGTCCAATACCACCATCTACCTGCTCCCAGCCCACCCCCAACACCTTCCAATACCTCCCACCACCTGCTCTCGCGCCCGCCCAACACCATCCAATGCAGCCCCCTTCCTGCCCCCAACACCCATTCAATACTGCCCCCAGCCCACCCCCAACACCCATCCAATACCACCCCTGCCTGCCCCAACACCATCCCATACCACCCCCCACCCATCCCCCAACATCACATAGTGCAGAGGCCCAAGAACAGATCCCTGTGGGTCACCACTGGTCATCCGCCTCCAGGCAGAATACTTTCCAACGACTACCACTTGCTGTCTTCTTTCGGCCAGCCAATTCTGTATCCAGACAGCCACATTTCCCTGTATCCCATACCTCCTAATGTTCTGGATGAGCCTATCATAATGTTTATATTTACACCATAAAATTCTTTAATTCCAACCCTCATCAACTGACAACAGATACTGTTACAGATAAACAGATACAGTTAAGGGATAAATTTTAAAAAAAAAGAGATGTGACTGGCCAGTTTACTTAAGGTACATCCACAATCTGGAACATCACAAGACACGGAATTGTATCTTGCTTGCTTTCTGAAGACAACAGTCAAAGGTAATAGTTCCCAGTAAGTTCTGAGGAATTGTCACTTATTACATATAACTGAGATTCTATTCTCTGAACTTTCAATAAGTTAATGATGAGGAGGCACCCAGGATCCAATCAAACCTCCATCCTGAAGCTTTCTGATTGAAACTGTGGGATTTGATTGGATTTATTATTGTCACATTCAGGGTCATAAAGATACACAACATGGACACAGACCCTTCAGTCCAACTTATCCATGCTAACCAGATATCCTAAATTAATGCAGTCCCGTTAGCCAGCACTTGGCTCATATCCCTCTAAACCCTTCCTATTCATAAAACCAATTCAGATGCCTTTTAAATGTTTTAATTGTACCAGCCTCCACCACATCCTCTGGCAGCTCATTCCATGCACACACCACCCTCTGCGTGAAAAAGTTGTCCCCATTATCTCTTTTATATCTTTCCCCTCTCACCCTAAACCTATGCCCTCTAGTTCTGGACTCCCCCACCCCAAGGAAAATACTTCGTCTATTTATCCTATCCATACCCTTCATGATTTTATAAACCTCTATAACGTCATCCCTCAGCCTCTGACGCTCCAGAGAAAATAGCCCCAACCTATTCAACCTCTCCCTATAGCTCAAACTCTCCAAACCTGGCAACATCCTTGTAAATCTTTTCTGAACCCTTTCAAGTTTCACAACATCTTCCTGATAGCAGGAAGATCAGAATCGCACGCAATATTCCAACATTGGCCTAGCCAATGTCCTGTACAGCTGCAACATGACCTCCCAATTCCTGTACTCAATAATCTGACCAATAAAAGAAAGCATACCAAACACCTTCTTCACTATCCTATCTACCTGCGACTCCACTTTCAAGGAGCTATGAACCTGCACTCCAAGGTCTCTTTGTTCAACAACACTCCCCAGGATCTTACTGTTAAGTGTATAGGTCCTACCCTGATTTGCCTTTCCAAAATGTAGCACCTTACATTTATCTAGATTAATCTCCATCTGCCACTTCTCAGCCCATTGGCCCATCTGATCAAGATCCTATTGTAATCTGAGGCAACCTTTGTCGTTGTCCACTATACCTCCAATTCTGGTGTCATCTGCTCTGTTCACATCCAGAGCATTTATATAAATGACGAAAAGCAGTTGACCCAGCACCGATCCTTGTGGCACTCCACTGGTCACAGGCATCCAGTCTGAACAACAACCCTCCACCACCACCCTCGGTCTTCTACCTTTGAGCCAGTTCTGTATCTAAATGGCTAGTTCTCCTTGTATTCCATGAGATCTAACCTTGCTAACCAGTCTCCCATGGGGAACTTTGTCGAACACCTTACTGAAGTCCATATAAATCACATCTACTGCTCTGCCCTCATCAATCCTCTTTGTTATTTCTTCAAAAAACTCAATCAAGTTTGTGAGACATGATTTCCCACGTGAAGAAAGTGAAGATTGCAGATGCTGGAGATCAGAGTTGATGAAGAGCTTATGCTCGAAATGTCATCTCTCCTGCTCTCCGGTGCTGCCTGACTGGCTGTGCTATTCCAGCACCACACATGGTTTCCCACACACAAAGCCATGTTGACTCTCCCTAATCAGTCCTTGCCTTTCCAAATATATGTAAATCCTATCTCTCAGGATTCTCTCCAACAACTTGCCCATTACCGATGTCAGGCTCACTGGTCTATAGTTCCCAGGCTTTTCCTTACCACCTTTTTTAAACAGTTGGCACCACATTAGCCAACCTCCATTTTTTCTGGCACCTCACCTGTGACTATTGATGATCCAAATATCTCAGCAAGGGACCCAGCAATCATTTCCCTAGCTTCCCACGGAGATCTAGGGTACACCTGATCAGGTCCTGGGGATTATTTTTTAGATTAGATTCCCTACAGTGTGGAAACAGGCCCCTCAGCCCAACCAGTCCACACCGACCCTCTGGAGAGTAACCCACCCAGACCCATTTCCCTCTGATTAATGCACCTAACACTATGGGAAATTTAGCATGGCCCATTCACTTGGCCTGTGCATCTTTTGGATTGTGAGAGGAAACCAGAGCACCCGGAGGAAATCCACGCAAACTCGGAGAGAATGTGCAAACTCCACACAGACAGATGCCTGAGGATGGAATTGAACCCGGGTCCCTAGTGCTGTGCCACCCTTGAATACACTTTCAGATATCCAGCACCTCCTCCTCTGTAATACGGAGATTTTTCAAGATGTTACTATTTATTTCCCATTGTTCTCTTTCTTCCATGTCCTTCTCCATCGTAAACATTGATGCAAAATACTCGTTTAATATCTCCCCCATCTCCTGTGGTTCCACACATAGGCTGCCTTGCTGATATTTGAGGGGCCCTATTCTCTCCCTAGTTACCCTTACTGTCCTTAATGCATTTTGTCCTTAATGCATTTGTAGAATTTCTCCCTTAACTCTATTTGCTGAAACTATCTCATGTCCCCTTTTTACCCTCCTGCTTCCCCATTTTCCAGCCATTCCTTTATCTGCAAACATCTACGCCAGCTGCAAATGTGTTGCTGGTCAAAGCACAGCAGGCCAGGCAGCATCTCAGGAATAGAGAATTCGACGTTTCGAGCATAAGCCCTTCATCAGGAATACCACGTCGAATTCTCTGTTCCTGAGATGCTGCCTGGCCTGCTGTGCTTTGACCAGCAACACATTTGCAGCTGTGATCTCCAGCATCTGCAGACCTCACTTTTTACTCAAACATCTACGCCAATCAACTTTTGAAAGTTCTTGCCTCATACTGTGAAAATTGGCCTTCCTCCAATTTAGAACTTTAACTTTTAGGACCTGTCTAGGTTTTTCCATTACTATTTTAAATCAAATAGAATTATGGTCGCTGGCCCCAATATGCTTCCCCCACTGACACCTCAGTCACCTGCCCTGCCTTATTTCCCAAGAGTACGGTATGTTTTGCATCTTCTCTAGTAGGTCCATCCATATATTGAATCAGAAAATTTTTTTTTACACACTTAATAAATTCATCTCCATCCAAGACCTTAACATAATGGCGTTCCCAGTGTATATTTGGAATGTTAAAATCCCCTACCATAACCACCCTACTATTCTTACAGATAACTGAGATCTCCTTACAAAATTGTTTCTCAATTTTCCGCTGACTACTGGGTGTCTATAGTACAATCGTATGACACAGTGAAAAGTATTGTTTTGCATGCTATCCAGACAAACCATACCTTACACAAGTACATCAGAGTAATAGAACAGAATGTAGAATATGTTACAGTTACAGAGAAGGTGCAGAGAAATATCAAGTCTAGTATATGAGAGATCATGGTGGCTCAGTGGTTAGCACTGCTGCCTCACAGCACTGGGACATGGGCTTGATTCCATCCTTGAGTGACTGTTTGTTTGCATGTTCTCCCCGTGTCTGCATGGGTTTCCTCCGGGTGATCCGGTTTCCCCCCACAATCCAAAAATATGCAGGTTAGGGTGGATTGGCCGTGCTAAATTCCCATTATATTCAGGGGTGTGTAGGTTAGTTGCATTAGTCAGGGGTAAATGCAGAGTAATAGGGTAGGGGAATGGGTCTGGGTGGGTTACTCTTCAGAGAGTCAGTGTGGACTTGTTGGGCCAAATGGCCTATTTCCACACTATCGGGATACTACGAACAGTGGGGAAGCAGCTGTTCTTGGCACTACTGTCACATGTTTTCAAACGTTTTTACTTTCTGCCCAATAAAAGAGGGTGGAAGATTGTATAACTGGGGTTGGGGGGGGTGCTCTTTGATTATGTTAGCTGCCTTCCTGCAGCAGTGGGAAGTATAGGGAGACTCAATGGATGGAAAGCTGAGCTGTGTTCACAATTCTGTGTAATTTATTGTAGTTCAAACTTTGGCTTCTTTTTCTGTCTTATTTTTCTTCCTCTTTGTTAGGCTGATGGGCACCATAATTCCTTATGAAGGCCCAGTTAACTCTTAAACATCTGCTACACGTTTGAGCAGAATGCCTCTCCAGAGTTGGAAAGTCTATAAAATACTTTGAATCAGAATCAACCTACAATTAACGCCCAGACTAGACCTCAAAAACAAACACCAGTTTGTCCATTCTCTCTTCTAAAAAATAAGCTGCTGCTCACAGCCCAGAGTTCGCCTTTAGCCCTCAGCCCCCAGTTGCCAGCTCCAAACTAAAAATGATTTTTAAAAAATACTGAGACTTCAGTAAGGATTACAACACAGTCACAGATGCCTTCTATTTGCACATTGTTACCTGACTCTTCATTTTCTTGCTTGTGGTTCCATCAAGATTCAACTTGTTGGCATGGGACCTCTGCATTGAACCCTGTCAAGGTTTGTGGTGAACCTTTGATGGGGTCTGGGCAAAGCTCCTGGATAATGGCTGTGAGAAGTCATCCAGCATTAATTACTGAGGGCTTCCACGAACCACAGTACTGGTCTCCCACAAGGAAATGTATTGGACCAATAGCACCATCTGGTGGTGGAGGCAGATACGATAGCGGCACTTAAGAGATTTTTAGATCAGCACATTAATATGCAAAGAATGTGGGATATAGACCATGGGCAGACAGAGGTTTAATTTGGCATCACGTTCGGTACAACATTGTGGGCTGAAGGGCCTGTTCCTGTGTTGTACTGTTCTGTGTTCAATCTCCCTGGGAAGCTTGGAGGAGTCATAATAAACCCGAATTATTGGAATAGGGTTTTGAGTGAGTATTGTTTCAATCTGCTGAGTCCTCGTGTGGTCCTCCTAATCTGTATTGCTACCTGTCATCTCTCTGCATGCTGTTTGACTGGCTTCGGACTCATATGAATGGGAAAGGGGAGGAGGTGGGAAGCAGAATTTGCTGTCCTTGTCAGGCTCTTCCTTATCCTGTTTATGGTAGCAATTGGGGGTGGGGTTAGCTCAGTTGGCTGGACGGTTGGTTTGTGAAGCACAGTGATACCCACAGCACAGGTTTGATTCCCATCACCGGCTGAGGTTGCTATGAAAGAATCTCCTTCCCATCCTCTCTCCTCATCTGAGGTACGGTGACTCTCAGGCTAAACCATCTTCTGTCATCTTTCTCATATGAGAGAACAGCCCTGTGGGCTGGTGGGACTATGGTGACACAATATAACACTATGGCAATCTCTGGTGTAGTTTCCCAGCTGATTGCTGTGGAAGCAGTGAACGTGGGGCTCTCCCTCCTCTGCACAGGGTTCTCATGTGTCCCAAGCCTCTGGATGAAGGACCCGAGACAGCTGCTGCTTTAGTATTTACTGAATTCCTGCAAAGACCATTACAGACCTGCCTCACAGGCTGTGTTAACATGGCAGGTTACTGTTGCACGCACTAGTGCACTACAGACTGATGGCCGTTTTGGAAAAAAGGCTTTTGAGGCTTGGGAAATTCAACCCTATGTAGATCCTCTCTCTCCTCTGACTGGGACTTTCACTAACAGCCAATAAACCTTTTTGCAAACACTCTGGGACTTTCAATGGGTGACTATTTGATGTAACTAAAACATGGTGGAAGTATGAGATTCTAAACATTTCCCATTTTTGCCCTCAGGAGAAGAACATCAGAACCCTTATCTGCCGTAATACCCAGATTTTCCCTCAAGACCTGAACCTCAGGTAGTGACAGAGGTCTGTGTGCAGTTGTGGATCCCTTGTTAACTACAGTGGGGAGGGGGTCCCTCTTCACCTCCCCCTTGCTCAGTTAACATATGGTTCTTGTGATCACACATGGCAAAGCATTGCTTCAACAGACAACAGAGGCAGGGACTGCATTCAACTATCTGTCCCACCAATACCTGAAAGCACCACACCTACCACTCTTAACATTTGTTTTCCCAGCAGCTCTGAAAGAGAGAATGCAGCAATCATTGATCATTGTTGGCTAATTTCCATCTGGAGTAGTTTAATTTTGGCCATACAAGGAATGTAATCTGCTTCGAAAGAGACAATGTTTTATGTTAAATTAATTCCCTCACAGCACTCTGAATCCTCTCATTCTCCCATCAATCATGCATTCTCTGTTTATAACTCAGTGCATTGTTCCAATATTTTCTCTATCTGTTTCTTTTTATAGCGTGTCTCTGCATGTTTCCATCTCCTGTCTTAATTGAATGTGTAAGCTGTCACTTTTGTTCTATATCTTGCTCTCTTGTATTGTTTTATTCAGCTGCAAAGCACAAACAGGGGTGGTGTAGCCCGGTTTATTGCAGACTTCTTAAAAAACCTAATTCTTACACTATTGAATCTCATTAGAGACTCAAACAAAAATAGCCTCATAATCCCATCCTAGCCTTCCACCACTCCTGAACACATCTCTTGCTCCAGCTACAACTGTTTTCACAATCTAGCCTTTATGAACTGTTGTTTAAAAAATGCCAAATCCGTTGTCACTTTCTGGTTTCACTTAAGAATTATTCCACACACATTTGACTCCAATCTAGGACTGCTGCTTCCCAACTTCTCACCTGAAACTGAGGTTAACCCCGACTTCTGTGACTCCTGATTTCAGGTTCGGAATGTGGTTCCTGATGAGTCACCTCATATAGACAGCTGATCATTCAAAGGAATTTCCTGATAATTTATTACATTTCTTAAGAAGCAGCAGATTACGTACCTGTGGTACCCATGAAAGTTTTCGTTTTGGAATCAGTAAGGAAGGAAATACACAAATGCGGCAGATGTCTCACTAAGAACCCTATGATCTGTATGTCTTTGGTTGGTTTGTACTGCTCACAAAATAAAACTTTTCACTGTACTGTGGGATATAGGTAAAGTAGTGTTACTTCTGCAATGATAATTGCTTATACAAAGTAAATGAACTCACACCAGTGTGTAATTGTTTCAGCCAAGAGGTGAGTCAACAAGAATGGAAACTATGTGGAGGAAATGCATAATTGTTTTTTTTGTATGAGCTAAAATTGTATGCAAGAATGAAACGGGACTGCAAAACAATGGTAGATATTACAGGCGACTAGATAAGGTGCTGTGAGGAGAGGCAGTTAAGCTCGATACGCCTGTACAAACAGTAGGTATAAACATCTGTTTCCCACTTTTACAGAAAGACAGGGCAAACCCTAATTAAAAGGGTCTTAACAATCTGTATGAGAGGGGCGGCACAGATGGAGGGAGTAGATAATGGTAAAGAAAGGATATGCCTAACAATAATCCACAGCAGGATGAGGTCAAACGGCCTCGTGAGGCCAGAAATAAGCATTTTGTCATAGACAAGGCCGGATAAGGCAAGAGATAAACAGGAGTAATAGGTACCGGTCTTAGGGAAGTGGGGGATGTAAATGGGGGTGGGGGGGTGGGGGGGAGCAATGAAATAAAAAAAAGGAATCAAATTATATAAATATCGAGTATTTGTTGAATTCGGTGTGTGTTTGTCCCTGCCTTGTGGACATCACACCCGCTTGCAAGTGTGAAATAAATGACACGACTGATTCAGATCTTGTCTCGGACTGAAATTATTGAAGTGTGTGAGCTTAGTTTCTCACAGTACCAAGGTACAGTGACGACAATAAATCAAATCCAATTCAGCTGAGAATGCAGTTCGGATCCCTAAGCAGTTCTGTAGAATGGGGGGCGGGGGGTGGGGCAGTTGTTTTGAAGTGGTGGAGTTTTTGTCTTTGAAACTGTGCAGCTTCAGTGGTAACAGTCTTTATTCTTCCTTCTGGGTGACGGGCGGGAACTCTTATCTTCTCCCAAGAAGATGATGGCTCCTGGATTGTCTCTCCCTCTTTGCTATTGTGCCCCATTGATAACACTTATTTTGGGGCTATTGTCTATGCTGATTACAACAGTAAAAGTTAAATGAGGTCTCACATTACACAAAAAATATTAAATGTAGAGTACGAAAAGAACTCAGTTTTAAAGGGAACCTCAATGTCAAACAGTATGGATCACAAACTTTCAGACCCCTAAGGAGTTATGGAAAATAACGAGGGGTTAAGGTGCCTCTCACACTCAAACATTTCAGAGCTATCAAGTTCAGACTGGTGCAGTTAATAGATTGTCTGATGATGTATAGATCAGTTTGATGGGTAACATTAGGTCATGAGCACCAAAGGATAACCACCAGAAGTATGAAAATCAAATAGTTATCAGAAGGGACTAGTCAATGGGGAAATGCCAGGAAATAGAGCTAGGAAGGACACTGTAAAAGCTGAATGAATTTACAGGATAATAGATTCACAATTGTACAGTACAGAAGGAGGCCATTCAACTTATCATGTCTGTACCAGCTCTTAAAAGAAACTACTGAGCTAGTCCCATTCTCCAGCCCCATCGATGCACCTCTCTAAATTTATGAATTTCAAATACGCATTCACCGTGGGGGACACAGTGGTTAGCACTACTGCCTCACAGCGCCAGAGACCCGGGTTCAATTCCCGCCTCAGGCGACTGACTATGTGGAGTTTGCACATTCTCCCCGTGTCTGCGTGGGTTTCCTCCGGGTGCTCTGGTTTCCTCCCACAGTCCAAAGATGTGCAGGTTAGGTGAATTGGCCATGCTAAATTGCCCATTGTGTTAGAAAAAGAGGTAAATGTAGGGGAATGGGTGGGTTGCACTTCGGCGGGTCGGTGTGGACTTGTTGGGCCGAAGGGCCTGTTTCCACACTGTAAGTAATCTAACTCTGTTTGCGAACCTGCTATGGAATCTGCCTCCACCACTCTCCCAGCACATTCCAAATCCTCACGACTCTCTGAGGAAAGAAGTTTATCCTCATCCAACTTCGAGCTCTCTTGCTGACAGTCTTGAAATTGTGACCCCCTAAGTATTGACCTATTAACTAGTGGAAACATAACATGAGGAGCAAATGGTTAAGGCCATGAAGTACAAAAAAACTACACTGCAAACTCAAAGAATGAGACTGGGAGTGAAAGAATGAGATCATAAAACGTTCAAAGAAATCCTATTAATAGGAGATGGATGCTAACAGATCACAAGGGCTTAGAAGGCAAGATAGAGGGTGTCACTTAACAAGAATAATAAAGAGATTCCGAATTCTTAGTGACTGTGAACCAACTAGAAGACAGCATCAGGCAGCATCTGTGGCAAGAATTTGAAGTTAACATTTCAGGTCAAGTGACCCTTCCTCAGAACTCACAAAATTAGGAAGCTGGAGTGAATTTGGGCTGCACATGCAGGTACCAAACAGGGGACATCTAAAGGTAGATATGCATGGAAAGCTCCCTGATGGAGAAAAAAGGATGCAAGATAGTGACCTTCCAAAATTGCTTCAGTTCTGGAGAGACCACAGCAGAAATCATGAATGTAACACCTTTACTCAAGAAAGTAGGTAGACAGAAAGCTATAAGGAGGAAACTACAAGTCAGTTAGTTGAAAACCCATCTCGGGAAAATACCAGAATATATCATGAAGGAGGTCACAGCAGGGCATTTGAAAAATTGTGACCCAACATTGTGACCAGGTTTGTAGGTGAGGCAATGCATTCAGTGTACTTTACTCAGACTTCAGGGAGGATTTTGATAAGTTCTGCATGGAAACTGATAGTGAAAGCAAGAGCCCATTGGATCCAGAATTGTGTGCTTTTCTGACTGGAATTCTGCATATGGTGGGCTCCCACAGGGATTAGTGTTGAGACCCTTGATGCTTATGACATATTTCAACAAACTAAACTTTAATGGTGGAAGGTTAATCAGTACGATTAAGCCTAGGTAAGGTGGTATATAGTGAGGGGAGCAGGCTTAGTTTACAGGATAACATCGATAAGTTGGTGAGATAGGTTGATCAGCAGCAAATGGAATTCAATCCGGATAAGTGATGCACTAGGGCAGGACAAACAAGGCAAGAGAATACATGATGAACAGTAAGACTCAGGGAAACACCGAGGATCAGAGGGAGCTTGATGTTCATACTTAAGCCAGCTGGACAGGAAGGCAAAGTGATTAAGAAGGTACATGGGATACTTGCCTTCATTATCTGAGGTACAGAGTTTAAGAGCAGGGATGTTATGCTGCAACTGTATAAAAACATTGGTTAGCACACAACTAGTTTGTAGTTCTGAAATTCACATTATAAGAGGGATGTGATAGCACTTGGAGAGGGTGCAGAGGAGACTATTTTTACCAGGATGATACCTGGACTGGAGAGTTTTAGTTACAAAGAGAGATTGGACAGACTGTGATTGTTTTCCCTACAGCAGAGGAGATTGAGAGGGGACATGATGGAGATGTACAAAATAATGGGAGGCAGAGGTTGGATAAGAGGAAGAAACACCTCCCCTTAATGCAGGGGATCATTGATCAGGGGCATAGTTTTTGACTTAAGAGGCAGGAGGTTTCAAGGAGATGGGAGGAATTTTGTTTTAAAACCAGTGGGTGATTGGAATCTGAAACTCACTGCCTGTCAGGATGGGAGGGTCAGAAACCCTCATAACACTTAAGGAGTATTTAGATGTATACTTATCATGTCAAGGCATACAAGACTGTTGGGAAATGGGATCAGAATAGGTAAGTGGGCTCTTTTTGACTGGCTCAGACTTGATTGTTGAAGACTCTTTTTCCTGTTCTGTGGACATCTATAACTCTAACAGGAAGAGTCAACGTGGTTTAATGAAGAGATGAATTATGTTTGAATAATTAATCAGACCCTCTTTGAGGAGATAATAAACAAGTTAGACAAAAGCAAACCAGTAGATACGATACACTTTGATTTCTGAAAGACATTTGAGAAAACGTCTCAAAGGTTACTAGACAAAAATCACGGAACTGTTACAGCACCGACGTCAGCATTCAGCCTCTGACATTTGTAATCTTCTTTTAGTGATAATAGTCATATTCCTTTTTGAATGTCTCTATTGAACGTGTTTCCAGCACAATCCACGACACTGCATTCCAAATCCTAAACAGTCACCACGTGATTTTTCTCTTGCTGCTACTGTTTTTGTTGGAAATTACCTTAAATCCGTGCCATTAATTCCCAAGCTTCCATGACCTGCAAGTTTTTCTTTCCCTGCAGCAGCTCTGTCAGGTCTGCCTGCAGCCAGTTCCTCTTCAAAGGAGAGTCCTGATTTTTCTATTTTCCTAACTGAAATTTCTTACTCTTCTCAATCATTCTCATGAATCTTTTCTGCACCCTCTCCAATGCTTTCACTGTTCATAAAGCATGATACACCAGCTGAGGCTGTACAAGTTGTCTTATACACATTCAACATAACTTTCTTGTTCTTGTACTTTATACTTCTTTTAATAAAGTCTAGGTTACTGTATGCTTTATTAACCACTCTCTGAACAGGTGATAGCTTCTGGGATCTCCTTAAATCCTATGCTAATGAACACCAGATCTCCTTCGAGCTGTGGACTGTCTCTTTACTTTTGAATTCTACATGTATTCTAGCACAAACTAAGTTGATTAAACTATACTTATAGATCTGGGGATAAAGAAGGAAACCATATTAGAGGAGGTGGTGTTGGATGTCTGAAAATTCATACAAGGGCAGCATGATGGCTCAGTGGTTAGCACTGCTACCTCACAGCACCAGGGTCCCAGGCTCGAGCAATTGTGTGTGTGGAATTTGCACATCCTCCCCGTGTGTGTGTGT
Source organism: Hemiscyllium ocellatum (assembly GCF_020745735.1). NCBI lineage: Eukaryota > Metazoa > Chordata > Chondrichthyes > Orectolobiformes > Hemiscylliidae > Hemiscyllium > Hemiscyllium ocellatum. The sequence goes on along the minus strand of NC_083432.1, from coordinate 6,674,942 downwards.
TTTTCCTCCAGGTACTCCAATTTCCTCCCACATTCCAAAGATGTGCAGGCCAGGTGAATTGGCCATGCTAAATTGCCCATATTATTAGGTGCATTAGTCAGAGGGAAATGGGACTGGGTGGGTTACTCTTCAGAGGGTCGGTGTGGACTGGTTGGGCTGAGGGCCTGTTTCCGCACTGTAAGTAATCTAATCTAAAAAAAAACTTCAACAATGTTTTGAAAAGGATGTGACTAATAAGTAGTAGATGTTAATTTTCCAAAATATACTAGATTTTGGAAATTTAACTAAGTATCAAACATAACCCCTTTATTAAAGAAGGCAGGCAGAAAACTATGGAGGTTAGCTTTATGGTGTCACAGGTCAAGTGTTAGATTCAATTATTAAGGAGGTGTATTTCTCTGTTGGAAATACTCCAGAAGAGACAGCATGGTTTCATCAAAGGGAAATCAAGTTTAACCAATTTGTTGGAATTCTTTGAAGTAATAACATACACTGCAGATTAGGATGTGACCCACAGAGCGCTTTTAACAATTTATATCAATGAAACGAAAGCATGGTAGTCAACTTGCATACTACACAAAGATAGGTAGGAAAGTACGCTCGAAAGACAACATGAGGTTGGGGACTGACAGGTTGATTGAGTGTGTGGGTAAAATTCTGGCAGATGGTGAATGATTGGGAAATTTATGAAATTGATTCTTTTTTAAAGTCTTGCTGCCAATGTTAAGTATTACTTAAATGAAGAATTACTATGGAATTCTGAGGTCCAGTCATATGTGGGTATCCTTGTCTGTAAATCACAAAGGATTACCATGTGAATAAAACAAGCAATTGAGAATGCTAATGAAATGTTTTGCTTTATTACAAGACAAATTGAACATAAAAATAAGAACATTATGCTTCAGTTATATGGGGCATTATGGAGATCATATCTGGAATACTGCATATGGTTTTGTTCTCAACTGAGTCAGGATGAAAATGCATTGGAGTGTTTCAGAAGAGTTTTATTACTGGATTGTTATCTGATACAATAAGTTAGCTTACCAGGAAACATTGGACAATCTGGGCTGGTTTTCATGGCATTCGTAAGAGTGAAGTCATTTAATTGAGGTTCATAAGGTTATGAACATTTTTTTTTAAAAAGTGGAAAACTACAGGTTGTCCTTTTAGAGACAAAAGGATTCTCTGTCTCTCTCTGAAGATTGCGTTACTTTGGAACTCATTGCCTCAGAAGACAGTGGATCTGATCTTTTTTAAGGTGGAGGTAGAGATATTTGTTAGCCAAGGAAATTTAATGCTATCCAGAACAGATGAGAATGTAGAATTCAAAGCACAAATAGACCAGTCATGATCACACTGAATGAAGGAGTGGGCTCAAGAGGTCAAATGGCTCAAGAAGCCTACCCTTGTACATTTAAGGGTACAATTGACCAAGCCATGTTGGAGAAGTATCTGATGAGCTGATCTTCCTCGACAAATTCCACTCAAAAATGTTGAAGGACTGAACACATAGCAGTAAATTTGCTGATGACACAAAAATGGGTGGGAATGTAAATTATCAAGAGGACATGGCATTCTATGAAGTTAGGGGTTGGGAGTGAGCTAAAGTTTCCAATATATGGGAAAATATTAACTTGTCCATGTTGACAGGTCAGAAACAAAGTACATTACTTAACTAAACAGGACTATAGACTACATAGGGATCTGGATGTCCTGCTACATGAGTTACAAAAGGTTGGTATGCAGGTGCAGCAAGTGTTTACGACAGTGAATGGAACGTTGGCATTTATTACAAGAGTAGTTGAATACAAAAGTAAGAGGGTTCCACAACTATATTGGGTCTTGAGTTAGATCACATGTGGTCACCTTAAAAAAAACTGGATTAGAAGCAGATCAGAGAAGGTTGATTTCACTGATTCCTGGGAAAGGCAACAAAAAAGAAAGATGCTGGAGAAACTCATCAGGTTTGGCAGCATCTGTGGAGACAAAACAAATTTAACATTTGGGTTCCAGCGACTCTTTTCAGAACTCCAGGATGAGAGGGTTACCTTATGAAGAAAGGTTGAGCAGTTAAGGCCTATTAGAGTTTAAGACAACTGGGTAGAGCTCTTTGTATTAAAGTGGCCTTTAAAGGGTTGAGAACATTTTTCTTGTGGATGAGTCTAAAACTAGGGAGAACTTTATATATAAAAAAAAGTGTCTCTTATTTAAGAGTAAGGAGAACTTTTTCTTTTGGGGGTTACTAATCTGTGCAATTCTTTCTCAGAAAGTAATGGAGGCTGGGTCATTTAAAATAATCCAAGATTGAAATGTTTGATGGGGGCTACAAACTGGAATATGGAATTGAGACTAAAACACATCAGCCATGCTGTCGTTAACTGGTGAGGCAGGCACAGTCTCTCAGCGGTTAGCACTGCCGCTTCACAGCGCCACGGATCTGGGTTCAGTTCTGCCCTTGGGTGACTTGTCTGTGTGGTTTGCACATTCTGCCGGGGTCTGTGTGGATTTGCTCCAGTTTCCTCCCCCCCTGTCCAACAATGTGGAGGTTAGGATTGGCCATTCTAAATTGCCCATAGTCATGGGAAAATGTAGGGTTACTTACAGGGAGAGAGCAAAGAGGTGGGGATGGGTCTTGTGTGAATCTAACTAACTCCATTTGAGAGTCAATGAGTGTATGGAATGAGCTGCCAGAAGAACTGGTGGAGGCTGGTACAATTATAACATTTAGAAGGCATCTGGATGGGTACACAAATAGGAAGGGTTTATAGGAATACTGACAAATGGGTCTAGATTAATTTGTAATATCTGGCTGGCATGGATGAGTTGGACTGAAGGGTCTGTATTCATGTCGATGACTCTGAATGTGACAATAATAAATCAAATCAAATCCCACCATGTTTAAGTCAGAAAAATTGTCTGTTTCCATGCGAAAGGACTCTATGACAAAAGAGAACTCAGAACAAACTAGATACTTCCAGAAAATGACAGTGGGTCAACAGAACACAGGAAACAGATCGTAGGGTTCATAAGCATGGAACCACAGCAGAGTCTCACTCAATCTCTGTCGATATTGTGAAATGTTAACTTTGTACTTCTGTATGATACGTAGTAAACTCCCTGATTTGGTGAAGAAGCGAGGGCTGAACAAGACCAGGTCAGAATTGGTTAAGAACACAAAGTGAGATGGGTTAGGACATACTATGTTGCATTTAGGTCATAACAGAATGTAGTATCTAACAATGAATGAAAAAGGGATCATTCCCAATTCCTACTCTTTTTCACTTTGTTATTTAATGTGAGTGACAGAGGCAAGATTTACATTTACTCTCATCTCCAGGGGTCTTAAAATCACATGGTGAGTACCTTCAGGAGTTAACTGCTGGCCATTGAGATGTTAAGGGCATCAGTACGGGACTGGGGTCACACACAGAGCAGACCATGTCGAGACTGCTTTCCTTTCCAAAAGGACATTAATGAACTGAATGGGCTTTCAACATTTTTTCTAATGCCAGCAGGGGAAGTGATGTCACCGGAGCTAATTTTGTGGGGCCATGGGTTTGAATCCACTACGGCAGACGGTGAAATTTGCATTCAAAAACTCTGAAATTAAAAGCTGGCCCAACGGCAACCATAAGGAATGTTACTAAAGCTCATCTGGTTCACTAACGTCCTTCAGGGAAGGAAATCTGCCAATCTGACCCAGTCTGCTCCACACGGAACTGCAGATCAACAGCAACGTGGCTGTCTTTTAATGGTCCTCTGTGCAATAAAATGATTCCCTCATTCCATAAATAGTTAACAAGTCCTCTAGAACTATTAAAAACTGAGTTCATGCAATAAAACCAGAAAATGCTAAATGCGAACCACTAACTCTGTTTCTCACTTTAAAGATACTGTCAAACCTATAAGGTATTTTCAACATTGTTAGTTTTCATTCCAGAATTTGCAGTATTTTCATAGAATAACTAGTGTGGAAACCGGCCATTCAGCCCATCAAGTCCACATGGACCCTCTGAAGAGTATCCCACCCAAAGGTATAGGACAGATGTTAGGGGTAGATTCTTCACACAGCGGGTTGTGAGTTCATGGAATGCCCTGCCCGTATCAGTGGTGAACTCTCCTTCTTTATGGTCATTTAAGCGGGCATTGGATAGGCATTTGGAAGTTATTGGGCTAGTATAGGTTAGGTAGGATTCGGTCGGCGCAACATCGAGGGCCGAAGGGCCTGTACTGCGCTGTATCCTTCTATGTTCTATGTTCTAACCCATTCCCCTACCCTATTACTCTACATTTCCCCCGACTAATGCAACTAGTCGACACATCCCTGAATATGCAATTTAGCATGGCCAATTCACCTAATCTGCGCATCTTTGGATTGTGGGAGAAAATCCATGCAGACACAGGGACAATGTGCAAATTCCACACAGACAGTGCGAACCACTGAGCCACCACGTCACCCTATTTTTCTCTTCCGTTAATGAAAATTCATCTTCTTTGGTCCCAATTTCCACATTACTAATTAGAGTGTCATTGCTACTCCACTTAAGTTACAGTTGGAATGCTAAGCAAATATCCAATCACTACAGGATAGGTGCTACATGTAAATAGCCTTTTGTCCTTGATATCTACATTTCACTTTGGGAGGGCTGAAAGAGATGAGATACAGTTTTGTAGACATGGTGCTCATGGTACAGCTAGAAACAGAATAAAGGCACACTGCTGGCTTTAGTGAATTATGTCGAGCTTTCCTCTTTTACAGCAGGTACATGTTCAATAATAGGGCAGGTTCCGGAACAATGTAAAACACAGTCCCTGAGCATCATAGAATGTTATTCTCACAGTCATAAATTACAGCAAACAAAATTGAAAAAAAAAGAAAACTGCTGAAAACTAAAGTCATTTCAGGTGGTTAGCAGGATCTTAGCAGCTTAGATCCAATGTAAACAGGGAAGCCATGCAACTGACCCCAATCCCATGTGGAAAATGCAGGTCTCAGTATGGTTCACTGTCCAGGTTCTACTAACCATCACCAAACTTTACCAACTCTCAACCAGATTTAGACTTAGAAAGATACCTGCCCATACAATAAGGGGTGGCACAGATAATCTTCAGATTGCACAGAGCACATTTTAGATGCAAATTTGTTTTATGAATACAGCATTCAAATCAGTCACTTTAGAGATTTCACCACAATGCAATGACATTTAATTCTCATTAATCCATGAGATTTATAGTTATCACAGGAGGAAAAGAACGAACGGAAGTTCAGTAAAGAAAGACAGCATGTATGAGAGTGAGAGGACAACGGGAGAGTAGTTGCCATCCACATTAGACGGACCATAAAAGGTAAGGATTACACTAACTGAAGAGAAAGCAAGAGCACCATGGAGATGGACAGACAGAGACATACACATACACACCCGTTCATTGCATTGTTGACTGTTGGATATTGCATTAAGACTTGCTCCCACTGTTAACATTGATTTACATTAACTGTTATGTATTTGCAATTTCTGGTAGAAAATTTGAATGTTAACACCAAGTGCTACCCTCACTCCTGCACATTACTCTTCACAGATTTAACTCCCAATACCCAAATAATGTGTGTAGGCTGGACTTCTTGGAAACTAAAATTGCAGTGCGCAGCATCCTCTTTAGAAACTCTCCAAAGCACAGAGAAAATTCCTGCAATTCTAAAACCTAGAAACACCCAGCAAAGACAACGCTGCAAATTAGAAATACTGCTCGAGAGTGTTTAAAGTCTGTTCACGAAAGAGACTGCCCAAAGGTTCCACAATTAGGATATCATCCACTGAAAAGAACTCTACTCAGGTTAAAATGTAAAGCAATTGGATTCTTAGAGTTTTAATGAATGAGACATATTGTAGTTGATGCAATGTTTTTGGATGAGAGAACCCAAAGTCAAATATATCCCACAGAGAGATATAAAAGAAGCCTTCAATCTTTGCATACTTGAGAGTGCCTTTTCCAATTAGACAGGTTCTAATCCATTTATTAAAATCATGTATAATGCATATAATCTTGATTTGACAGAGTTGGGCAGAATAGTAAATGTCTATGGGATGGTATAATCTGTAAACTCTCGGTCTGAAATCCACGAGCTCCATTCCCTCCCATTCCGTGATCTTCCATACTCAGCGCTGTCAGACCAGGGATCAGCAGACCTTCCCCGATATGGCTGATCGGTGGCTTTTCCCAGCTCCAGTGATGGCAAATTTACTGCAACACAAGCCCAACCTGCGAAGAAAGAACAGCTGGAGTCACCACGAGGCCGAGGGGTAGGTGGGAGGAGTCACCACGAGGCTGAGGGGTAGGTGGGAGGAGTCATCATTAGACCAAGTGGCGACCATGTGTCTGTCACGATGGACAACTTGGGGCTGCCATTGAGAGACAGGCCTAGCACCCTCATGGGATGTTGGAGAGTTGCAAACACCTATGCTCTATGACCCAAGCATTGGTTCTTGGAAACAAAGGCAAGTGTGGGGCCAAAAACCTTGATCTCAGTCCTGTTGTACCAGCCCTCCTTTCACATGAGGCAGGACAGTGCCAGGAAGCATCTAGCTGCAGGAGGTGGCATAGACAGGCCCCTTTGCAGTTTCCACCCTGAGACAGAGGTATCCAGGCCTTCCACCTTACCTGCCCCTCTGATCCTTGGAAGTTCAGACCGAGAAGGTCAACTTGCCTCTGGCAAGGTAACTCTCCAAATCCCAGAGAGCACCAACCCAAACCTTCAGGGCCAAAAGGCTCAACTACAGAGGAGGCTCCTTCCACCCTACCTTTGGATCAGTGCATCACAGCAGGAGGGAGAGGAGGAAGGAAATTATATTGAGGGCACATGGGGGCCACAGCTAACAATGCTGTGCAGACAGTTTGCATTCTGTTTCCTTCATAAAACCTTGTTTTTTTTTAAACCATGCATCTGGTTTTCCAATCTATATACAGGTCCTAGATGTTTTGGTGCTGTCTGGGGTGTCGCTACTTGGCAGCATGGTGGTGTCTATGATGAGCATCAAATAGATGTGAGAGCAGAGGTAACAATGCATGAACACAGCATTGGCTCTCAGACACCACAGGCATTCCCCCCCCCCCCCCCCCCCTTTAACACCACCCACTGTTTAGCTGGCTCTGCTCAGAGAGCTTCCCAGCAGCGGTTATGGGGGGTGGACCTTATAGTTCCCACATTGACAATACATGTTCATGGCCATTATCAATTCCCTGTGAACGGTTTTAGTTGCCACCCTCATGCCAGCTCAACTAACCTGCCCATTGTGATAGTGTGTGGGCACGGCTGTTCTCAACACTGCACGCTTTCCACGTGCTTCACAACTGAAATGACAGCCAGTGGTCTCAGCCACTGTCTTTCAGCCACATTGTAAACCTGTTAGAGACCCCCAACATCATCTACCCTTCTGAGGTGCTCAACCCGTGAATCTCACTTCTCCAGGTCAGCATGCAAACAGTATAAACATGCCTATCCAACCCCCTTGAAATCTCCCTTTCCCTTAATTTCTGTGCATGGTGGCAATGGGATAACAGCAGCCCACTTGCCTCAAGTGACCTGACACATCATCATGGATGCATGGTTGCTCCAGACTGGCCTGGCCTTTGGCAGATCTCCTTATGGAGGCACAGGATTCCCAAAGTCCCGATAGAAACATTATGTCAAAGAGCTGTTTCACCCCTGATTGTGTCTTTGGTTTACAGGTACAACGATTAAAAACGAACTCGACTCACTGCTGCCGAGAACAGTCCTGGACAACCAGGCACCGCCTCCAAATGGCTGACCTCCCGCCCTCTCTCTCTCCCCACACACTTTCTCTGAAGTTCTACACAGGGGTGTACCCTAAACCCCCTTCCCCAGATAATCTCTCCAACATTGTCTGGGCAAAGGTGGAACCTGTCAAAGTATTGCAGTAAAAAGGTGTGTGTGTGTGTCGCGCATGTGCAGGTGATTTGGAGACTTACCCCACAAAGACATCAGCAGTCTTATTGTTGGCGTACAGTACGGCTGCCCCGGGTGGTGGGTGGGGGCTGGGGTGGACAGTGGGGTGGGGATGGACGGGGTGGCGTGGTTGGGGGCAGATGGGGTTGGGGCGGGGGCGGACAGGGTTTAGAAAGCGGGGGTGGGGGCAGGGTCACGGTTAGGGACGGGCAGGGCACGTGTAGTGTGCTGCTGCCTAGTCTCCTGAACGGGGAGCAGACTTCACAGAAAACTCCGAGCCCCAGAAGAAATCAATTAACCAAATAATCAATTATCCGAACGAAATAGTGCCCACCCAACTCATTCGGATACATCAAGCACATTGAGTTATACCCCATCTACCACCCCCCGAGAAAAGATACAATTGAAATGTGGAGCTTATTCAAGGAACAGTTACTGCGTGTCCTTGATAAGTATGCACCTGTCAGGCGGGGAGGAAGTGGTTGAGTGTAGGAGCCGTGGTTTACTAAAGAAGTCAAATCTCTTGTCAAGAGGAAGAAGGAGGCTTATGTAAAGATGAGATGTGAAGGCTCAGTTAGGGCGATTGAGAGTTACAAGTTAGCCTGGAACAACCTAAAGAGGGAGCTAAGGAGAGCCACAAGGGTACATGAGAAGTCTTTGGCAGGTAGGATCAAGGAAAACCCTAAAAGAATGACTGCAGTAAGATTAGGGCCTGCCAAAGATAGTCGTGGGAAGTTGTGCGTGGAGTCTGAAGAGATAGGAGGGGCGCTCAATGAATATTTTTCGTCAATATTTACACAGGAAAAAGACAACGTTGTCAAGGAGAATACTGATATACAGGCTATTAGACGAGATGGGATCCAGGTTCACAAGGAGGTCGTGTCAGCAATTCTGGAAAGTGTGAAAATAGATAAGTCCCCTGGGCCGGATGGGATTTATCCTAGGATTCTCTGAGAGAGGAGATTGCAGAGCCTTTGACTTTGATCTTTATGTTGTCATTGTCTACAGGAACAGTGCCAGAAGACTGGAGGATAGCAAATGTTGTTCCTTTGTTCAAGGGGAGGACAGACAACCCTCGTAATTATAGACCAGTGAGCCTTACGTCAGTTGTGGGTGAAGAGTTAGAAAGGATTACGAGATAGGATTTATAATCATCTAGAAAGGAATAATTTGATTAGTGATAGTCAACACAGTTTTATGAAAGGTAGGTCGTGCCTCACAAACCTTATTGAGTTCTTTGAGAAGGTACCAAACAGGTGGATGAGGGTAAAGCTGTTGATGTGGTATATATGGATTTCAGTAAAATGTTTGATAAGGTTCTTCATAGTAGGCTATTGTAGAAAATACGCAGGCATGGAATTGAGATTGATTTAGCGGTTTGGTTCAGAAATTGGCTAGCTGAAAGAAGACAGAGTGGGAGTTGATGGGAAATGTTCATCCTGGAGTTCAGTTATTAGTGGTGTACCACAAGGATCTGTTTTGGGGCCACTGCTGTTTGTCATTTTTATAAATGGCCTGGATGAGGAGGTAGAAGGATGGGTTAGTAAGTTTGCGGATGACACAAAAGTCAATGGAGTTGTGGAAGGATGTTGCAGGTTACAGAGGACATGAATAAACTGCAGAGCTGGCCTGAGACGTGGCAAATGGGAGTTTAATATGGAAAAGAATGAGGTGATTCACTTTGGAAGGAGTAACAGTACTGGGTAAATGGCAAGATTGTCGGTAGTGTGGATGTGCAGACAGATCTCGGTGTCCATGTGCATAGATCTCTGAAAGTTGTCACCCAGGTTGATAGGACTGTTCAGAAGGGGTACAGTGTGTCAGCTTTTATTGGTAGAGGGATTGGGTTTTGGAGCCATGAGGTCACCTTACAGCTGTATAAAACTCTGGTGCGGCCACATTTGGAGTACTGCGTATAGCTCTGGTCACCGCATTATAGGAAGGATGTGGAAGCTTTGGAAAGGGTTCAGAGGAGATTTACTAGGATATTGCCTGGTATGGAGGGAAAGTCTTATGAGGAAAGGCTGAGGGACTTGAGGCTGCTTTCATTCCAGAGAAGAAGGTTGAGAGGTGACATACTAGATGATCAGAGGACTAGATAGGGTGGACAGTGAGAGCCTTTTTCCTCAGATGGTGATGGCTAGCACGAGGGGGCATTGCTTTAAATTGAGGGGTGATAGATATAGGACAGAGATCAGGAGTAGTTTCTTTACTCAAAGAGTAGTAGGGGCCTTGCCTACAACAGTAGTAGACTCGCCAACTTTAAGAGCATTTAAACGGTCATTGGATAAATACACAGATGATAATGGAATAGGGTCGGTTAGATGGGCTTCAGACTGATTCAACAGGTTGGCACAACATCGAGGGCTGAAAGGCCTGTACTGTGCTGTCATGTTCTATCTGATATGGATGAGTCAATGCCTAGCAATATATTCAGCAGTGGCAGCAGTAATGAAGATACAGAAACCTATAGACCTGACTGAGTAAAGATTAGATTAGATTCCCTACAGTGTGGAAATAGGCCCTTCAGCCCAACCAGACCCTCTGAAGGGTAACCCACCCAGACCCATTTCCCTCTGACTAATGCACCCAACACTATGAGTAATTTAGCATGGCCAATTCACCTGACCTGCACATCTTTGTGACTGTGGGAGGAAACCAGCGTAACCGGAGGAAACCCATGCAGACACGGGGAGAATGTGCAAACTCCACACAAACAGTCACCCGAGGCTGGAATTGAACCTGGGACCCTGGTGCTGTGAGGCAGCAGTGCTAACCACTGGGCCACTCAAAAGCATTGGTTATTGTAAATACTGCCCTCTCTAAACACAACTCGACACTGCAAAATTGCCCAATATAATTTCATTGTTGTGTTAGTTCTGCAGTATGCCAAATTGTTGATGTGCACTTGCAATTCAAGTCTGAAGATGCAAGCTCGGCCATTGAGCATGCGTCACAATTCAATAAAATTGTGGCTATCTGATTGTGGCCTTAACTCCAGACTTCTGCCTGAGCCCCAGAACTTCAAGTCCCTATTTTAAAACTGTTTTCTCTCATTCCACGTTCCCTGCATCAGTCAAAGGAAGCTTATGGTCCAACTTCAGCAGCAGCAGATCCAGACCTGGATTCAAACAAAGCCTGTTTTGAAAAAGAGTGAACATCAAATGACGGTCTGTATATAAACAGCTTGTTGTGGGTTACCTTCTCAGCAGCCATGCTGGGGCACTTCCAATTGTATAGATAATACTGCAGATTGCCATCTCCAATTCCAAATTTCAGCTTTTCTAAAAAGGTTTTGTTTTCCATCAGGTCCAGTGCATTGAAAACATCAAATCCCTTCTGTTGACAAAGAAAAAACAATGGAACAGAAAATCAGACTCCGGACACATCTGCCTTGAAATATTCAGACAGGACAAACACTTCCATAGAAATATATTTAACAATTAATTCAAAGATCAAACTGGCACAGGATGTAAAAACGTTAGAGGTGTAAAGTTTAAATATGCAGTGTCAGAAACAATCACTCCCAGAGCAGATGCAGGTAAGGTAGAGTAAAACTTCCTTTGCAATGCACTCTGGCCAAATTCTTGTTGGAGCATCTCCTATTATACTAGTTTAACGTTATGCCACGTGAGTGACAGTGTGTGAAAAAGGGTGGATGCAAACAAGGATAGGTGTCTGAGAGTGTGCGTTTGTGAAAGAGTAAGTGGGAGTTAGAGAGAGGGTGAGAGCGAGGATAAGATAGTGAGAGAGAGAGAGAGAGGGCGAGAGAAAGAGATGGGGGGGAAGTGAGGGGGGGCAAGAGAGGAGGAGAGAGACAGAGAGAGAGAGAGAGAGAGACACACACACACACAGAGACACAGACAGAGAGAGACAGAGAGAGAGAGAGAGAGAGAGAGAGAGAGAGAGAGAGAGAGAGAGAGACAGACAGACAGTGTGTGAAATTATGTGAGTTGTGAACAGTTGTTTGCAACAGCCCCTCAGAATTAGAGCGATGCTTGCTCATGGCAAGAACCCGCAATGTGGCCAAGTTGCTGTGTTACTGCGAGCACACAGTTTGGTGACCTTGAAGCTCTCTCACTCTTACTACTTGCCACAGACAAATCGGAAGGATTTACAGGTTGATAATCAACAGGTTATTTGAAACAAGCTGTGCAGTTGCTCCAACTAGATACAGACTCAGTGTTGGCACCATTGAAAGACAGGGATTGAGAGCAGGGCGGCACGGTGGCACAGTGGTTAGCACTGCTGCCTCACAGCGCCTGTAGACCCGGGTTCAATTCCCGACTCAGGCGACTGACTGTGTGGAGTTTGCACGTTCTCCCCGTGTCTGCGTGGGTTTCCTCCGGGTGCTCCGGTTTCCTCCCACAGTCCAAAGATGTGCGGGTCAGGTGAATTGGCCAAGCTAAATTGCCCGTAGTGTTCGGTAAGGGGTTAATGTAGGGGTATGGGTGGGTTGCGCTTCGGCGGGTCGGTGTGGACTTGTTGGGCCGAAGGGCCTGTTTCCACACTGTAAGTCTAATCTAATCATGTAAGCCCCAGGCATACACAGTAGCACTATAAATGGACTTCTACAAGAGTAGAACACCAAACCTAACATTCAGCTCCTCTTGGCTGTTCCGATACAGAGTTTCTGGGAAGACAACTCCTCCTGGCCAAATCCCTCTGGCAATGGCATGACCAGTTACACGGTTCTGACAAAAGATTCTTGGTCTGAAACACTGATTCTGTTCCTGCACATACAGAAGCTGCCAGGCCTGTTGAGCAATTTCAGCATGCGTGTTTTAATTCAGACTACAGAGTTATACTGTTAGGAAGAGGCTTTATGGCTCACCCAGTCTGTGCTGACGTATCTACATTAATCCCACTTAACATTCAAGGCTACAGCCAAAGCACTGTAATGACACTTTAAGCGCTCGACCTTTTTAAACGTTGTGAGGTTGCCTGCCTCAATTACCCTCCCGGGCAGTGCATTCCAGATTTTGATTGAAGGAGGTTTTCCTCAAATCCCCTCTAAACCTCCTGCCCACTACCTTAAAGCTGTGTCCCTCATTATTGACCCTTCAGGCGACGAGCTGCTTCCTGTCCATGCCCCTTAATCAGGCCTTGCCACAGCCTTTGCTGCTCTAAAGAAAACAGTCCAAGCCTGTCCCAGCCTCTCTTCACAGCTTAGATGCTCCATCCAAACACCCTGGTGAGAAACAAAAATAGAAATTGCTGGAAAAGTTCTGCAGGTCTCACAGCACCTGTGAAGTGAAATCAAACTTAATGTTTCGCGTTATTTTCTCAGAACTGATGGGAGCTAGGAAAATGCTGGTTTATACACAAATGTTAGAGTGGAGAGACAGGGTCAGGAGTAAGAGATAGAGCCCCAAGAGACAGAACAGTTGGACAGACTAAGGAATAGATAACAATCTGACCAGGAGGGTGAATAGCTTTTAATGGAGACTGAGAGTGCCTGACAATGCATTGTGTGTAATAGCAAACTATGATCACATGGGGTAAAAACAATGACTGCAGATGCTGGAAACCAGATTCTGGATCAGTGGTGCTGGAAGAGCACAGCAGTACAGGCAGCATCCAAATTGCAGCGAAATCGATGTTTCGGGCAAAAGCCCTTCATCAGGAAGGGCTTTTGCCCGAACCGTCGATTTTGCTGCACTTTGGATGCTGCCTGTACTGCTGTGCTCTTCCAGCACCACTAATCCAGTATATGATCACATGGCCTGGTACATGGGGAGGGGGCTGGGACATATGAGAATTCAAGCCCTAAAGTTATGGAACTTGATATGGAGTGCTGAAGGCTAGCAGGGTTACCTGGAGGAAACTGGAGGAGCTGTTCTTGCAGCACTGCAGCATGCCTAAGACCGAGATATGGGCCAGGGAACAGGGTGGCCTGTTGAAGGCAGACAACTGCAAACTCAGGGTCAGTTATGCTGGCAGACCTTTGCTCTAGGAAGAAGCAGAGAGCCTGGACACCATCCTGGTCGGGGGATGGATGTGTAAAGGGATCACATGTCCATGGTAAAGGGAAGGCGGTTAGAACCCGCAAACTTGAAATTCCGAAACTGGTGAAAAGTGTCAGAGGAGTCACAGATGTAAGTGGGCAGGGACTGGACGGAGGAGTAAAAACTGAGTTAAGGTAGGAAGAACTGACTTCTGTGGGACAGGAGCAGGCAGAAACAATGGGTCTGCCCAGCCAGCTCTGTTTGTTGATTTTTGGAAGGAGGTAGAAGCAGGCTGTGCAGGGCTGGATGGTCTATCAGCTTGGAGGGAAGTGTGGGGGAGATCACCAGATGAAATGAGATTACTGGCCATAGTTGCTATAGTGGCCTGATGTTCCATGGTGGAGTCATGGTCCAGAGGAAGATAGGAGGAGGTATCTGAGAGCTGGCGCTCAGCCTCTGCAATGCAGAGAGCAGTTCGCCAGACCACAACAGCAGGCTTAATAACAAAGTCAAGGCTGGCTCTAAGTGCACAGAGAGCAGTCAGGTGGGAGAGAGATAGATTGGAATGGGGGAGGGGATTGAGGTGACTGATGTCACGTTGACAGTTCTCAATGAACAGGTCGAGTGCAGGAAAAAGGCCAAAAGGGAGGGAGGGGTCCCGGTGGAGACAGAATGTTGGAGCTTGGCGAAGGGGTCTGTGGGGTGGGGAGAGGACTCTTGCCCAATGAAATTGACACGGAGGTGAAGTTGACAGAAGAAAAGTTCAATGTCGAGCCGTGCCCGAAATTCATTAAGGTGGGGACGCAGAGGGATAAAGCTTTACTGAGTACAGAACATTCAGCATTGGAGAGCAGAAGGTTAGGAGGGATGATGAATACCTGACAGGGAGTGGGGTTGGGGAGGGGTTGGAGCAGAGGGAAGGGGAGGGGAGGGAAGGTTCCAGAGGGCCTGAGTTGTTGCATCTTGTGAGCTTTGATGCCTGAAAGGAAAAGGTTTCTTGTTAGAACGGCTAATGAACTGGAGGATGAAGTGGAACTGCTGAGTTCTGCGGAGCCCTGAGCACTTGTGGTGCAACGCTGATGGAGAGAGCACATTCTGATGAGTTTCCTCTCCACTCCATCCTTCTGGTAGTGCATCGACCAGAACTGCACAGTACTCCCGTTTTAAGCAGTTTCATACAACTCCAACATAAACTCCCTGCTCTTGTAATCTATGTCACAGCTGATAAAAGCAAGTGTCCTTCTTAATCACCCCACTAATCCGACCTGATGCCTTCAGGGATCGGTGGACAAGCATCCCATGATCCCTCTGTTCATGTGAGATTCCTCGTGTCCTGTCATTCATCGAGCAATCCCTTGTCTTGTTACTTCTTCCAAGTGCATCACTGCACACTTTTCAGGGTTTAATTCC
The DNA here is from genome assembly GCF_020745735.1 of Hemiscyllium ocellatum. Classification (NCBI taxonomy): domain Eukaryota; kingdom Metazoa; phylum Chordata; class Chondrichthyes; order Orectolobiformes; family Hemiscylliidae; genus Hemiscyllium; species Hemiscyllium ocellatum. The sequence continues at coordinate 6,659,621 of NC_083432.1, read as the reverse complement.
ATCTGTCATTGATCTGCCCATTTTATCAATCCATCCATACCTTCCTGTAATCTAAGACATTCTTCCTCACAATGAACCCCACCCCCTCGTCCATTTTCATGTCATCTGCAAATTTACTTATCATACCCTCCGTGTTCTCATCTACATTATTTATAAGTATCAGAAACAATAAGGGATCAGCTCTGATCACTGTGATACACTACTAGACGTTTTGGATACTTGCCTTCATTATCTGAGGCATAGAGTTCAATAGCAGGAGGTTATGCTGGAACTCTATAAAACATTGGTTAAGCCATAGCTAAAGAGTATTGTATACAGTTCTGGAATCTATATTATAGGAGGGATGTAATATCTCCAGGGAAGGTGCAGGGGAGATTTTCCAGGATGCTGCCTGGGTTGGACAGCTTTAGTTATGATCAGAGATTGAATAGACTGATACAAAAACATAAATTGCTGGAAAAACTCAAGTCTGGCAGCATCTGTGGACAGAAAGTAGGATTCATGTCTTAGATCAAATGACCCTTCTTTGGAACGGACCTTTCTTCAGAACAGAAGTCCAGTTCCAAAGAAAGATCACTGCATCTGAAACATTACCTATGTTTTCTCTCCACAGTTGCTGCTGGACTGGCTGAGTTTTTTCCAGCAATTACTGTTTTTGTTTCTGAATTCTAGCTTCTGCAGTTCTTTGTTTTTTTTTCAGATACACTGGGGTGGTTTCCCTTGGAACAGAAGAGACTGAGTGGGTAAATGATTGAGATGTTTATAATTATGAGGGGCACAACAGAATAGAAAAAAGAAGACTGTTTCCCCTTGGAAGAGGGAGGAAGACCAGAAGGTGTAAGTTTAAAGGGGATGTGAAGAAATTAGTTTCAACCCAGAGGGTGGTAGGAATCTACGATTCTCTGCCTGTTCAGGAAATTGTAGGCAGAAACCCTCGGAGCATTTAAGAAGCATGTAGATGTACACTTGCGATGTCAAGGCAATGGACCAAGTGCTGGAAAATAGGATTTAAATAGATGGGTGGGTTGTTTGAAAGTGTTGCAGGTTTGATGGGCTGAAGGGCCTTTTTCTGTGCAGTAGATGTCTGGCTGGCTCTAGAGACACAAAAACAAAATACATTCAGCAAAATGTTGAGCCCAAAGCCCCTCTTGGTTTCACTCCCAGCCTCACCTAAATCCAGGGAATGCAGTGGTGTTTTCAAACTTCTTCAGCCAGAGAGTGGAGCTGGGAGCTGTATATGAAGGGCCAAGGGTTTGTGATGGGCTGCTGCTGCACAGTGTTCTTAACTATTTATCCTGATCTACCTCAGGCAGCACTGTAGAACATGGCAGGAACTATGACTCTTTCTAACGTTGACGGTACAACTTGGTGTGAGAGAAGGATGCACCAAAACATGTGCCAAATGTAGCTCTTAAGGAAGGAAGATTGGGAGTTGGGCAGGGGAAGGAGAGTGACAGTTTATATATTATATAATAAATTGAACATGTAAGAATTTTCTGATGTACTCCTCGGTAGCTGGCAAAAATCGTCCGAGACCAGGCACACTGATAGCTGATAACTTCAGTCCGTTCATATGCCAGTGATGGTATTGTCAAGTGGTTGGACAGAATCCGATAGACTGGATTGATGCAAGCTGTTACACAGAGGCAGATACACACATGTGGAATAGTCAGCAGAACATTTAGCAACTCTCTAACATATAGAAGGCAGACAGTAGTTGCAGAGAGGTGTTTTTTTCTGACTGGAGGTCTGTGACCAGTGGCGTTCTGCAAGGATCAATGTTGGGACATCTGTTGTTTGTAATTATAAATGATCTGGATGAAATATGGGGGTTCCAATTTACAGACAAGTAAAGACTGGAGTTCTGTAGAGTGAGGAAGACTGAGAAAAGGATTCAGCAGGATGTAGATCAGTTGGAAAGTTGTGCAGAAAAATGGCAGATGGCATTTGATCCAGACAAGTGGGTGGTGATGCGTTTTGGGAGGTCAAATGCCAGAGGAAAATGTACAGGAAATGGCCGACACTTAGGAGCATCGATATACAGTGAGATTTTGGGGTGCAAGTCTATAGCTACCTGAAAATGGCAATGCGAGTGGATAACGTGGTAAAAACAACTTATGGCATGCTTGCCTTCATTTCAAAGGACATGGAAAGTTGGCATCCTAAAGTTGGAAAGACACACTGCAGCTAGGCCACATTTGGAGCACTGTGAGCAGTTCTGGTTACCTACTTGAGGATAGTGGAGGAAAAAGACAGTTACCCGGATGTTGCCTAGATTGAAGTATATTAGCTATAAGGAGAGACTGGACAAATGTGGATTTGTTTTGATAGGCTGAGGAGTGTCCTGATAAAGTTATATAAAAGTATGAGACACATAAAAATGGTGGATAGTCAATGTCTTTACTAGGATGGAAGTGTCAAAAACAAGAGAGGGCATAAGCTTAACATGACAGGGGAAAGTTTAAAAGGAGGTGTGTGAGGCAAGTTCTTTTTTCCCCACTGACAGCAATAGGTACCTGGAGAAGTGCAGGCAGGGCAGGTGGAAGCAGATACTATAGCAGCATTTAACAAGCATTAAGACAGACACATGAATAAGCAGAAAATAGAGGGATACTGACCATGTGCAGATAGATGGGATTAATTCAGAATGGCACCATCGTCATGGTGGGCCGAAAGGCTTGTTCCCATGCTGCTCTCTGTTCTATAACTGGAGTTTCAGGGGCCTGATCAGTCACTTAAACTCAATTCTAAAAACTATCAACGCTTTTAAGACTTGGAAAATTTGGATAATGTTCCTCTCAATTTCTGACCCATCCTAATCCAGTGTCCGACCGAAAAGAATGAAGTTGTCCATTGTCTGAAAAATTTTTTTGATATCTTTCTCTAAGTGCATTCAGTGTTTTCAGTACACGATTGCAACTCAGGGTTATGGAAATGGTGTGAAATTGACTGGCTCCAGTCTAAATAATTATTAGGACGCCAGATATAGCATTTAGTCCTGATTTAATCTTCAACCTCCTCCGTAAAATATGTACTGTAAATTAAGAGGCAGTTTGATTAGTTCCTAATTTTATTGAATAAAAGAGATATCACTTACCGACTTTGCAAGGATGAGGGCATCATTCATGAGGTCAACGAGAGGAGTCTTGGTGTGCACATTATAAAAAGAGTAAGCAGCCTTCAGGCTCTTGTGGACAGGATGATGCATGATGGTGGAAGGGAGAGTGTAAAAACTGAAGAAGTCTGTCAATTCTCCATCAGTGCTCTGAAGAAACAAGTTGGGAGAAGTGAGTCACTTGTTTGTGAAATAAAACAGCATTTACAAATAACCTGGCAAACTTGTAGCCTTACTGTTTACTGTATGTCCTAAAGATGGAGCTGGCATTCTCTGTCAAACAGCTAAAATAGCACATCATGTACTTATCTTGCATCTTTACCCAAGTACAGAACAAGGGCAGGGCATGAGATGGATAGTGCCAGGGAGACAGCATGAGAAGAGAAATAAATACTAGAGGGAGGGAAGCAGGACTCCAAGGGAACTGAATAGGGACACACACACGGGTTGGGGCGGGGAGAAAAGAGAGAGAGAGGGGGGAGGGGGCGGGAGAAGAGAGAGGAGAGAGAGAGGAGAGAGAGAGAGGAGAGAGAAAAAGGGAGAGGGAGAGAGACAGACAGACAGATACAGACACACACACACATACACATACAGAGGGAGAGAAATACACACACAGGCAAGGGATGACAGAAACACACACAGAGAACCCAAGACCATAAAAGATAAAAAGAGACACAGATGAGGTGAAAGACAGAGAACAGATAGCTACTTGGGCTACAATAGACAGACCAGCTCAGATTCCTATCAATTTACGCAATGTATGCATGGCAGTGGAGAAATGAATTTGCATCACATTAACCAGAAAATAAAAGCCAATGCAAATGCCATTTCACAGTCAGAAGACCACATTTTGTCATCCTGAGGTCACTGTCAACTCAAATCACAGAACTGAATCTGAGGTGTTAAGATAAGACTGCTTAACACTCAATCCAACCACTGCAAAAGTAAATGCTTTACACAATTATTGAAATTAAGTCATTCACAGAAATATACAGCACGGACACAGACCCTACAGACCAACTCGTTCATGCCGACCACATATCCTAATTTAATCTAGTCCCGTTTGCCAGCACTTGGCCCATATTCCTTTAAACCTTCCTAATCATATACCCATCCAGATGCCTCTTAAATGCTTAATTGTACCAGCCTCCACCATTTTACACCTGAACAGCCAACTAATCCACTGACCCAATGACAGAATTTGAGAGTCAGTCCCCAGTCTTCCTTCTTTAATTTTCTCTCCTTTTCCACTAAAGCTGTCGATTCCTGCTAGGGTTCACAAGTGAGCTGCACAGTGGCACATCCATGGTCATTAACAGAACTTGCCAGCTACACCAGTATCGGGACTGAGGTGCTGGAAAAGTACAGCTGGTCAGGCAACATGCCAGGAGCAAGAGAATCGATGTTTCGGGCATAAGCCCTTCATCAGCTCCTCATTCCTGATGAAGAGCTTATGCCCGAAATGTCGATTCTCCCACTCCTTGGATGCTCCCTGACCAGCAGTGCTTTTCCAGCACCACACACTCGACTGATCTCCAGCACCTGCAGTCCTCACTTTCTCCTAGTTATAATCAGAGGGTGATCTATTATAACACTTAAACTCATGCTGGGGTAGCAAAAAGACTTGAGCAGTAACTTGCTTTGTAGAGATGTTATAATGGTTACATACAGAGGATTATAGCAAGCAATCGGTAACGAGATATCTAGAATGTATTTAAAAGTGGAGTCTACCTGTAACAACATTGTATGGATTTCTACAGTGAGGGAAATGGAGTACTATTATCAGGATTATACAACTTTTCTCCTGAGATCCAGCAATGACTGTTTGGACAAAAGGGTCAACACAGCCAAGACAAAGTGTTCCTCACCCTATACCCACTTACATTAAATTCCTGCAGGAGTTACCAGATAGCTACAAGGAGTGGGAAATTTATCTCTGGCCAATGTATTCATCCGAGGACAGAAGATTTAAACTGCACTTTATTTATTTGTTGCTACAGCAAGGTTCATCTTCATATCTATCAAGATTCAGAGAGTCAGACATACCTCAACAACATAAGTCTCTATAATATTTTCCCGAGGTAGGAACCAATGAGCAACCTCCTCTTCGTTCATTGCTGGGGTCAGATAGAACTGTGTCAGGTATTCCCTCAGCAGCCTGCACACATGCTTCACATCCTTACGCTCCATTGGTCGCAGGCCAGGTGTTTTTGTGGTCTGGAACATTAGAAAAACATCAGAATTTTCAGAAAGAAGCAAAAGACCTAAGATTTGTTTTTTATGCTCACACCCTCAGTACCATTTTACAAAGTCCTTAAACCTTTCACATTTCTGGACAGGTTATTCAGCTGTCCAGACCCTACCCCACATCACAGGTGCATGACTCACTGGTTAAAAAAACACTGTAGTCTCTCCCACCTAAGTTCTTTACTTATCCCTAAATTCCTCATTTATTTTTATCTCTTGTCCCTTAGGATTTGACTATTCACTAAATAGTAAAAATTGCCGTGATCAATTCCTTTCAAAATATACGAAACCTCTTCTGCAAAATTAAATCCAACTATCTCAACCTTTAGCTTAGTCTCTGGATATTACCGATCACCTTTGTTACCCATTTCCTGTTACTGGAGCTCCAGACAAGTATTGAAAATAAATCAAGACCTTGAGCACGCTGTCAATTTTGAATTTTATTTCCTTACTTACATTTAACTTCAACTGTCATTCCAACACTCAAGAATCACAGTTCTAGACATAAAAAAGGTTATCATGCATTTCACTTGATCACCTTGAGGCCTTAACAGATTTCCTGCCCCAGACTTAAAAGTCATCCTCACCCATGGATATGATAAATCACCGGACCATTTGTTCAAGAATTCCTCTTTCCACAGAAAGTGTCATATTTGCTGTGGTGCGTCCCCTACCAGCTCCACAAACCCCTCCCCCCTCTAACCTCCCTGAACTTGTATTCCTAGGAGTGTGCCTCAAATCAGACAACAGGTGGTGCAAGGAAGCAGCAGCAGTGAAACAGTGCACTGTATAGCCAGGATTTAGTAAAGAGGCACAGGAGCCTGCTAGCTGCCTTCTATGCACTCTCATTGTCTCTGACTTGGGAACTGGACTTCGGGTGTAATGCTGTGAGACAAATGGGTGGATCCTCCAGGAACGTTCCCATCAGATGAGATATTCCAGCAATACACTTTAAATTCCCAAGCTGCCTTTATCAGGTGCAGTTCCACTAATGTCTCCATGGTGGTGCCATTCGTCACAAAAAATGAAATTATTCTCGACAACAGCACTACCATTGAGCTGGTAAATGGCAATCCTCATCCTCACAAAATCTTTATCATACCTTCTTAAAGAAAGGATTTGCACTTAATAAGCAAGTTAAGTCTCAAGCCATTCCAAAGAGCTTTTAAAAGCAAAATTATTACTTTGCAGCACTGCCAGGAGCTAATAAGCAGGCACTAGAGACTGTTAGAGGCTCTTTCTATGCACCTTTGACGCAGGGAATTGGCTGTAGGATGCAATGCTGCCAGACAGTGAATATTAGTCAGGAAAAGTGCAGTGCTGAACAATATGTTGCTGGAAAAGCACAGCAGGTCAGGCAGCATCAAAGGAGCAGGAGAATCGATGTTTCGGGTACGTCGATTCTCCTGTTCCTTGGATATTGACTGACCTGCTGCCCTTTTCCAGCAACACATTTTCAGCTCTGATCTGCAGTCCTCACTTTCTCCTAGGAAAAGTGCGGTTGCTACCTTACATACAATAGGACTGTACACAAACAACAACAAAATAGCAATCTGTTTTAGAGTTGTTGGTTTAGAGATAAATGCCCGTTCAGACATGGGGAGTTCTGTGCTCTGCTTCAAATAAAGCCACTGGATCATTCACATCCACTCAACTGGATAGCCAGAGCTCAGTGGAATGTCTCATCTGAAAGATAGCACAATCACACATCACAGGAGTGTCAGCCGGAATTCTGTGGCCGAATCTCTGGAGCAAAACTTGAATCAATGATCATCTGGCTTAGAAGCTACAATTAAGCAAAATTCTACATGATTTTTCTTGTTTCAGGTGCAGAAACCTTCCAGGGCAGGCAGTATTCCACTCTTTCAGGAAATGCTCAAAAGATAAGATTTTGACCATTTTGATAGCATAAATTTTGGATTACCCGAATCAGTGGTCAAGAGGTTTAGCACCATATTTCCATGAAGTCTCCATACAGTCCATTAAAATGTCTCTGCTTAGAGCAATAATGCAAAATAAAAGAACTTAAGGTTTGTGAGAAGATTTGTAGCTCGGGTGCTCGTTGTTGTGGTTCTGTTCGCCGAGCTGGGAGTTTTTGTTGCAAACGTTTCATCCCCTTTCTAGGTGACATTCTCAGAGACAAACTACTATAAATGCCTGAGGAATCAACACAGAAACGCTTCACAGGAGGCTCCCAAGCACTGAGGATGTCACCTAGAAAGGGGACGAAACGTTTGCAACAAAAACTCCCAGCTCGGCGAACAGAACCACAACAAAAGAGCTTAAGAAAAAGTGCAAGTGGATGGGCGTAAGGGTGTATGAATTTAGTGTTAGATCTCCACCTTAACTGTTCAACTAGCTAGTTAGCCACTTAAGCACAAAAGGTTGTTTCTGAACTACAACACTATAGTGTCTTATACAGGAATAACACATTTACCTTTGCAAACATCCCAAGGTGTGTCACATGAGCATATTCAGATAAAATCTGACAATAATCTACAGCAAATATTAGCAGAGATAACTAAAAGCATGGATACAAAGGTAGATTTTAAGAAGCAGTTTAAACGAAAGATGCAGAGTGGCTAAAGAGAAAGTTCCAGAGCTTAGGACGTAGATGCTTAGAGGTCAATGTTGAGAAGAAGATTGCGGCGAATACCAGAGGAATGCAAAGTTATCAGAGGGTTACAGGACTGGAACAGGTTATGGAGATTGCAGAGACTGTTCATGAGCTGAATAAAGCATTTAAACAAACAAAAACAGAAATTTCTTGAGAAACTCAAAATCTGAGGAGTTCCAAGTCAATGATCCTTCTTCAAATCTCCACCATCTGCCATTTTTTGTTTTATTTTAACATTTTCATCAGATGAAGATCAGTGAAACTCTTCAGCTCATCCTAGGCTAGACAGCGAGTCTCTCTCAACTGGCTATCGAACTGATTGCCTCCAAAAGTTTTTGCCTTCATTCCTCATTGCTAGTATTGAAGACACCACACAGTATTGTCCAACTGCAGTCCTGCACTTACTATTTCTCAGTTTGATTTCTCAATCAACAAAGGCCAAATGGGACAGAGATGATATTCATGATGAGCTTTCTCATTCCAGTTAGAATTTCCTCTATGAGGTTCCCCTGAGCAATGAGAAGTAGTTTATGAGTTAGAGCCTTAGCCCTGAGGGACTGTGATCTACTGAAATGGTGAGAAAGTAGAATGTTCAGGGCCAGCCTACAATTTATTTGGGAGTGTTTCGTGACACAGTAATGTTTTTTCAAAGGTGAGCAAGGACCAGTCACGGCCTGAGGGTTCTGTCAGTGAAACATGATTAGAGTCGAATTAGAAAATATTGGAGGCAAACAATGTGATTGATTACTTGCTGCTTAGCTATTCACTACTTAGAAATGAGCAATGAAGAAAGAAATGTAAATAATGAAACATAAAAGGGCCAATGTTTAACATGATAATGAAGGCGGCCGACTCGACACACAAGACAGAAGTAATATTTAAAGACAGGTTTTACTGAGATAGTGTTTAGGCTCACCTCTGGCAGTCTATATAATTTCATTGTTCGTTGCATAGTCATGTTTCTGCTCAGATGGGAGAACTTCACCTCTACTAGTTTGCGTGGGTTGAGTGACCTGTGCCAGTACCTGCCCAACAGATCACAGAATACTCCAGTCAGTCACTGACAGAATAGAGAGCTTTGCATACTGTGACTCATGCCTTATTCTATACCCAAACTCAACATTGAATACAAAATATATTCTTGGGCCCACTCCTGGAGCAATACTCACTGCTCATCGTAAAAGTCTTAGGGATATAACAAGGTTGCAGCTCAACACTCTAACTGTGTACCACACTCCAGTCTGCATCTGGGCATTGCTACAGTCACAGATAAGATTATACCACAACGTATTGACAACCAGAAGGAATTCAGATAGATTAAAAACAAAGCTGAATATGGACAGGGGAAAAGTTGTAAAGCAAGTGGAAAACAGAGAAAACAAATTCTGGAATGAACCAGAATCATACAATAGAATAGTGTTCAGAAAACAGAATTACATGCATTCTAAATGAATGCAGCATTCACAACACGATTGGTGAATTGACGATGCCAGCAGAAGTAAAATTAAAGATTCAACTGCCATTATGAGACTTGGCACAAAGTGACCGAGACTGGTGAGTAAATACAAAAAGAAAGTTGAAATTCGGCTTGAATAGGTAAAAGGAAAAGGAAGTGGGGTTGTGCTGATTACAAGGATGGGATCAGCGTAGCAGTGAGGGAGTATTGCCAAAACAAAAAGAGTACAGTGTAGAATCTATTGGGATGGAGCCAAGAAACAGCAGGGGGAAATCAAACATTTCAGTGGTTTATAGGCCACCAAACACAAGGGGAATTATAGGGGTTCAAATCAGGAAATTAGAAGTGCATGGAGTAAGGGGGTTACAATGGCCGTAGGTCAACGTACATCCAGACTGGGTAAACATAACGAGGTCAATGCTGAGGGGGAAGAATTCTCTGAATGTGTTTGAGACAGATTTTGGGAGCAATGTGTTGAGGAACTAACCAGGGTGTAGGCTGTCTCAGATCTAGTACTATGTAATGAGAAAGGATGAAGTAATCATCTTTAGGGATAGTGACTATAGTATGTCAGAATTTTCCCATTCGGTTTGAAAAAGATATAGTTCAATCTGAAATTAGAGTCATAAATCTAAACAAGGGCAATTCATGAAAGTATGAGGAGCAAATTGTCCTTGGTTGCGTAGGAAAGTATATTGAAAAGTTTGACAGTTGAAAGGAACTGACTAATATTTACAGAATTAATGGTTGGCTTTTAACAAACACACATTTCTTTAAGACTCAAATACCAAGCAGGAAAAAAGTGAGAGAGTCATGTCCAAAGATAGTAACCAATCAAAGGAGGGGCCTTATGAAGTCACCCAAACACGCTGTATGCCTGAAGATCAAGAGAATTTTAGAATTCAGCAAAGGAGGATCAAGAAAGTTTTAAAGAAAATGAGAATAGAATTGACATGTAAATACCAAGAAACATAAAAATCAAATTGTAGAAGCTTCATAAGTATGTTAACATTTTTTTTAGCAAAGTCAATGTGGGTCCAATACAGGAAAACATTGGAGAATTTATAAAAATAAACAAGAGAAATGGCAGAGAAACTAAACAAGTACTTTGTGTCTGTCTTCACAGACGAAGAGACAGAAAAGCCCTGAAATAACTTAAGATCCATTAGAACTTGGAATTGAATGAAATTAGTAATCAGTGAGGAAGTGCAAGCATCAATGTTTGGGCCCCAGCTAGTCATAGCCTCTGTTAATAATTTGGACATGGGGATCAACTGGAATACTGACAAGTTTGTAGATGATAGAAAACATGGGAATGCGAATCGATGAGGACATGAAGAGGTTTCAAGGGGATTTATAAAGGCTGACTGAGTGGGCAAGAGCATTGCAGACTGAATATAATGTGAATTAAGCAAGAGATTACCCACTTTGGTAGGAGGAATGAAGGAATAGAATATTTTTTAAATGGTGAGAGACTGGAAAATACTGATGCTGATACTGAAAGGGATGTAGGAGTCGCTATACACAAGTCACTGAAAGCAAGTGCAGCTAACAATTCAGAAGGGAAACAGTATGTTAGTCTTTATCACAAGAGGATTTGAATACAGAAACAAAGAAGCCTTTGTCAATTTTAGAGAGTGGTACTGAGACAGCACCTGGAATATCGTGCGCTTGCTTCATTGAGGGAGTAGAGTGGAGGTTCACCAGAGGAATTCTTGGAATGTGGGATCGTCATGAGGGAAGATTAAAGAAAATAGACTAGATCTGTATTCTCCTGAGTTTAGAAGAACGAGATATGATCTCTTAGAAATTTATAAAAATCTTAAAGGGACAGACAAAGCAGGCACAGAAAGAACGTTTCACCATGCTTTATGGAATAGAACCAGGGAACCAGTCTCGAAACAAAAGGCAAGCTATTTGGAATGAGATGAGGAGGTATTTCTTCATTCAGAGGGTGTGTATCTTTGGAATTCTATACCCCAGAGGGTGACGGAAGCTCAATTATTGAATAAGTTCCAACCAGAGATTGATAGATTTCTAGTTGCTAATGATATAAATAAATATTGGAATACTGCAGGAATATAGTGTTGAGACAGATGATCTGCCATGATCAAAAATGGGGGAATCGCTTAGAGGAGCTGAAATGACTTCTCTTGTTTCTATGTTCCCAACTATGAAGGAGCTACAGGGAGAGGGAGAGCTTTATATGTTGCCAGAAGTGACTAGAAAATTGCACACTCCCTAAGAAATGAACTTACCCTCTAAGCAGCATCACACTGAAAGGATTCACAAGGCAAAGGCTCAATTTAAGGGTATTAACAAGAATAGCATAACACATGGTCTGTCACACTGCACACAATCAGTTTTATTGCCTACTGAAAAGAACCCACCATTCCTTTAACTAATATCCAGCCCAGGGAGAACATAATGGATTTGTCTAGTCCGAGATGCTGGGGTTACACTAATAAAGGAATCAACTGTGACTGTCACTGGACATCAGTACAGAGACAACAGCATAGATTCCCATGTCTTTACGTATTCACTCATGTGACATTGGTATTGCTCGTGGGCCAGTCATTGCCTGGCCCTTGTTGACCTTGAGAAGGTGGTGGTGAGCTGTCTCTTGAACTGCAGCAGGTTCTGAGGGCTGTAGGTAGACCCACAATGACTTCAGGAAAGGAAATTCTAGTATTTTGATGCAATGGCACTTAAGGAACTGCGATATATTTCCAAGTCAGGATGGTGAGTGGTTTGGATGGGAACTTCCAAGTGTTGGTGTTTCCATGTATCTGCTGCCCTTGTCCTTTTAGATGGATCTTTGGTGAGTTTCTGCAGTGCCTTTTGTAGATGGTTCTACTGAGTGTCAGTAAAGGCGGCAATGTATGTTTGTGGATGTGGTGCCAATCAAGTGGGCTGCTTTGTCCTGGATAATGTCAAGCTTCTCGAGTGTTGCTGGAGCTGCACTCATACAGCAAAGTACAGAGTATTCTGGCATACTCCTCACATGGGCCTTATAGGTGGTGGACAGGTTTTGGGGAGTTCGGACTCACGGCAATATTCCTAACCTCTGACCTCCTCTTAAAGCAGCTGTATTTATATGGTAAGTCCAGTTAAGTTTCTGGTCAATGGTAACCACCAGGATGTCAAGGATGTCTCTGAGCAGTTGCAGAACATTCTGAAGGGGGAGGGTGAACAGCCAAAGGTCATTGCGCACATCTGTACAAATGACACAGGTAGACACAGGGATGGGGTCCTGCGAAATGGGTACAGGGAGTTAGGTAAGAAGTTAAAAAGCAGGACCCCAAGGGTAGTGCTCTCTGGATTACTCCCAGTACCACCTGCTAGTAAGGATATAAATAGAAAGATAGGTCAGATGAATGCGTGGCTGAGGAGCTGGTGTAGAGGGCAGGATTTTCAGTTTTTGGGATCTTTTCTGGGGTAAGGTGACCTGTTCAAGGGTCGGGTTGCACTTGAACCAGACAGGGACCAATATCTTTGCAGGGAGATTTGTTAGTGTTACCCAGGAGGGTTTAGACTAGTTTGGTAGGGGTGTGGGATTCCGAATCAGAGAGGGGCCATCGAGAAGTCAGGGGAAAATACATTAGCCATTGAGAGTAAGTTTACTATTCAGGACCGCCAGGGCGACAGTAAAGGGAGGGAAAAGACTTCTGGTTTAAAGTGTAATTATTTCAATGCACAAGGCTTGACTGGGAAGGCAGATGAGGAGAAATAAGGAATGCAGATGCTGGAGATCAGAGTTGAGAGTGTGGTGCTGGAAAAGCACAGCAGGTTATGCAGCATCTGGGGAGCAGGAGAATCGATGTTTTGGGTATAAGCCCTTGATCAGGTAAGGCAGATGAGCTGAGCATGGACCGGCTCTGGGGACTGGGATAATTATAGCCATTACAGACACATGGCTGAGAGAAGGGCATGGACTGGCAGGTCAATGTTCCAGGATACAAAAGCTACAGGCATGACAGAAGTACAAGTGAATGAGGAGGGTGAGTTGCTCTTTTGAAAAGAGAGGACACAACAACAGTGCTTAAGGGGTCAAAAAAATGAGGCCATATGGTTAGAAATTAGAAACAAGGAGGGGATGGTCACTTTGTTGGGTGCGTATTACAGACCCCTAAATAGCCAGCAGGCACTTGCGGAGCAGATATGTAGAGAGATTGCAGATACCTGTAGGAATAATTGGTTGGAGATTTGTCAAATGTGTCCAAACAAGTTTCCTAAATCAATATGTAGAGGGCCTTACTAGGAAGGGTGCAACACTGGACCTCCTCCTAAAAAATGAGGTCGGGCAAGTGACTTAAGTGTCAGTCGGACAGCACTTTGGATCCAGTGACCATAACTCTCTCTGTTTTAAGTTATGAGTAAAGATCGGGCAGGTCCACAGGTTAAGTGACAAACTGGAGCAGGGCCAATTTTGGGGCCATTAGGCAGGATCTAGCAGGGGTCAATGGGTGAATCTATTTGAAGGAAAAGAAATGACTGGCAAATGGGAGGCTTTTAGAAGTGTGATATTGAGAATCCAGGGACACTTATATCCCTGTTAGACTGAAGGTAAAAGCAGGTTTGGGGATCCCCAACTGATTGAGGGATATTGAGGTCAGGAATGGGAAGAAAGCATGCATTGGGTTTAAGCTGAAAAATGTGGTGCTGGAAAAACACAGTAGGCCAGGCAGCATCCGAGGAGCAGGTGAATCGACGTTTCGGGCATAAGCCCTTCTTCAGGAATTCGGTTTAAGCAGTCAGGTGCAAGTGAATCCCTAGATGGCTATAAAAAGAGTAGCAGTGCACTTAAGACAGAAATCAAGAGAGCAAAAAGAGTGCATGAGATAGATCTAGCAGATAAGGTTAAAGATAATTCCAAGAGCTTCTATTAAGAGCTATATTAAGAGTACGAGAGTGGCTAAGAAGAGAATAAGTCCCCCTTAAAGATCAGCATGGAGCCACAGGAGATGAGGAGAAGTATTCATTAAAAATTTTCCCAAGTGTTTACTGAAGGAAGTTAAGGAAATATAAGAAATAAAGGGGGATGTTTTTGACCACATACGTATTATCAGACAGAAGGTGTTTGCAGCCTTAAAGCGCAATAAGGTGGATAACTCCCCTGGGCCTGATCAATCCATCCTCGGATGTTGTGGAAGGCTAGGAAAGAAATTCCAGAGGCTCTTGCAGAGATTTTTCCTTCATTTTAGTCACTGGTGAAGTTTCAGAAGACTGGAGGGTGGCTAATGTTGTTCCATTGTTTAAGAAAGGTAACAAAACAAGCCAGGGAACTACAGGCCATGAGCCTGACATCAGTGGTAGGCAAGCTGTTGGAGAGGATACTGAGGGACAGAATCAACCAACATTTGGATGGTCATGGTCTGATTAGGGACTTATGCACAGCAAGTCATGTCTGACAAATCTTTTAGAGGTTTTCGAAGAGGTAACCAAGAGAATAGATGAGGGTAGGGCAGTGGATGTTGTTTATATGGGTTTCAGTAAGGTCTTTGGCAAGGTCCTGCCTGGCAGGCTGGTCATGAAGGTTAGATTGCATTGCACCCAGGGAGAGCTAGCTAACTGGATTCAAAATTGGCTCAATGATAGGAAGCAGAGAGTGATGCTTGAAGGTTGTTTCTCAGACTGGGGGGCCTGTGACTAGTGGCATGACACAGGAGTTGGTGCTGGGACCTTTGTTATTTACATAAATGGGAGAAAGTAAAGACTGCAGTTGCTGGAGATCAAAGTCAAGAGTGTGGTGGTGGAAAACCACAGGAGGTCAGGCAGCACCCGAGGAGCAGGAGAATCAACGTTTTGAGCATAAGCCTTTCATCAGGAAGCCCTGATGAAGGAGTTATGCCCAAAACGTCAAATCCTCTGCTTCTCAGATGCTGCCGTGCTTTTCCAGTAACACACTCTTGACTATTTACATAAATGATCTGGATATGAACGTATAAGGCATGATTAGTAAGTTTGCAGATGAATCAAAATTAAGAGGTATCGCTGATAGTGAGGAAGGCTCTCAGAAATTACAGAGGGATCTTGATCAGGTGGACTGAGGATTAGCAAATACAATTCAATACAGAGAAGTGTGAGGTGTTACACTTTGGAAAGTCAAACCAAGGTAGGACTTATACAGTAAATACTAAGGTCCTGAGGAGTGCTGTGGAACAGAGGGACCTCAGAATACAAATAAATAGTTCGCTGAAAGCAGCATCACAGGTAGACAGGGTGGTGAAGAAGGCACTTAACATGCTGGCCTTCACTGGTCAAAGCTCTGAGTAAGGGAACTAGGATGTTATGTTACAGCTGTATAAGTCATTGGTGAGGCTGTTCTTGGAGTATTGTGTACAGGTTTGGTCACCTTGTTTTAGGAAAGACATATTTAACTGGAAAGAATCCAAAGAAGATTTACAAGGATGTTTCCAGAATTACTAGGCCTGAGTAATAAGGAGAGGTTGGCCAGGATAGGACTTTATTCCTCGGATCGTAGAAGATTGAGGGGTGACCTTATTGAGGTGCATAAAATCATGAGGGACATAGACAGGATTAATGCAGATACTTTTTTTTTCCCAGGGATGGTAAATTGAAAACTAGAGAGCATAGGTTTAAGTTGAATGGTAAAAGATCGAAGGACCTGAGGGGTAACTTCTTCACGTAGAGTGGTGCGTCTATGGAATGGGCTGACAGAGAAAGTGGTTGAGGCAGGTACAATTGCAACATTTAAAAACATTTGGATAGGGACAGGGATGGGAAGGGTTTAGAGGGATATGGACCAAATGTGAGTGAGCACCATGATCAGCACGGACCAGTTTGGGCTGAAGAGGCCTATTTCCATGCCGTATCATTCTATGACTATGACTCTATGTTAGTGAGGGATTCAATGCCAAGAGAAAGAGGTTAGATTATCTCTTATGCATGATAGCCATTGCTTGCCATTTGTGTGGTGTGAAATGTTACTTGCCATTTGTCAGCCCAAGCCTGGATATTATCCAGATCTTGTTGCATGCAAACGCAGACTGCTTCAGTATGAGGGGTTAATTGCAAATGGTTCTGAACATTGTGCAAACATCAGCAAACATCCCCATTTCTGACCGTATCGTGCGGGGAGGTCATTGATGGAGCAACTGAAAATGGTTGGGCCTAGGTCACTACCCTGAAGAACTCCTGCAGAGGTGCTCTTGCGCTGAGATGACTGCCCTTCAATAACCACAACCATCTTCCTGTTTACCAGGTATGGCTCCAACCTGCCATACCTGGTAAACAGTTTACTCCCTGATTCCAGTTTTGCTAGGGTTCCTTGATGTTATACTTGGTCAAATGCTGCCTTGATATCAAGGACTATCAATCAATATTCCTTAGGCAGGGAGCTACACCTGGAGGCCAGAGGATTATAGAACACTGTGGTTAGCACTGCTGCCTCACAGCGCCAGGGACCTGGGTGCGATTCCAGCCTCACGCGGCTGTCTGTGTGGAGTGTACACATTCTCCCCGTTTCTGCTTGGGTTTCCTCCTACAATCCAAAGATGTGCAGGCTAGATGAAATGGCCATGCTAACTTGCCCATAGTGTTCAGGTATGTATAGGTTAGGTGCATTAGTCAGGGGTAAATGTAGAGTAATAGGGCAGGGGAATGGGTCTGGGTGGATTATTCTTCGGAGGTCAGTGTGGATTTGTTGGGCCGAATAGCCTGTTTCCATGCTGTTGGGATCCTGTGAAAAATAGATTAAATTTTTTAAAAATTAAAATTTATCATTCATTAGGATGGATCTTACCTGCAAGTTCCCACAGGTTTCGGCAGTACCACCCCTGCTGTGTACACAGCCTGGTAGCTGCCTTCGAGGTTGACTCTCCTGGTGATCTCACGGATCAAGACTGGTGCCACACGTTTGGAGCGCAACTTCTTATGCACACACAGAAAATTAATCTCCACCATCTTCTTCAAACTGCCAGGCAAACAAAACAAGAACTGAAATTTTAGCAATATAAACTAAATAAACATTGAAAATTAAAGTAAAGCAGCAGGTCTTGTAGCATCAGTGTTAGAGACTTCTCCCCCTCACTGGCCCCATACTCTCACTGAATGACAGCCCCAAGGCTCGACATAGCCTCTTAGTGTGTCCAATACCCCAAACCCATCCTCACTGTCTGGCATGTCCATCCCCACTGCCCGGTATGCACCTACTAGCTGTCACGCCATCTGCTGGAACCAAAATTCATCACCTGGCACACACATACACCCACACCCTATCAATGCCTGACATACAATCTCTCTCCTCCTGCCAACTCTTTCTATTCTTTAAAATCACATTTTTCAGGTTTGGAGAAAGGTAGTAAAAGAAACAAAAGGAGATTTCATGCGAATGAGGCTGAAGTGACCCAAAGTTTCACAGCTAAGGATGGGAAAAGAGAACAGGGTCAAAGAAAATCAAAGTTGAAACTTGGAAATATGCACAGGAATGATTTTCTAATCTAGGTGAGGAGAAAGCAAAGTTAGAGAGGAGCAAGTTCTGGAGGATGAGGACAAATTCCAACAAATTCTAATAAATTCCAACTAACAGTACAACAAGCGCTTCACAAAAGGCTCCATAGCACTGAGGATGTCACTTAGAGAGGGGACAAAACATCTGCAAACCAACCTCCCAACTTGGTGAACCCACAACAACCGTCATGAAGACAAATATGCTGAAACTAATGCAAAGGGAGGATATGGTGACAGTGTCATGAGACTAGTAATCTAGAACCCAGAATGACTTTCTGGAGACATGCAAATCCATGGAAGATGATGAAACAGGTGAAATACAATACTAGGTTAATGGCGACCATTCAACCACCACAGGCTGTAAGATAAAAACCACCCAATTCACGAATGTCCTTTATGGTAGGAAATCTGTCATTCTTACTTGGTCTAGCCTACATGTGACTTCCACCCCAATGCAGTTGATTCATAACTGCCTTCTGAGCAATTAGAGATGTTTAATAAATATGTAGGAGAAAGTGAGGACTGCAGATACCAGAGATCAGAGTCGAGAGTGTGCTGGAAAAGCACAGCAGGTCAGGCAGCACCCAAGGAGCAGGAGCTTTGAGGTTTCGAGCATAAGCCTCATTCCTGAAGAACAGCATATGCCCGAAATGTCGATTTGCCTGCTCCTCGGATGCTGCCTGACCGGCTGTGCTTTTCCAGCAGCACACTCGTGACTTAATAAATACATGTCAAGCCAGTGATGCCCACAACTTAGGAATAAATTTTAAGGAGCTGTACAGGGCCTTGGTGAGTATGACGACTAGATTACTGTGTGCAGCTTTGATCGCCTTACCCAGGGAAATAGAAAGAATGCAGTGAAGACTGATTCCTGGAATGGCAGGCTTGTCAGATAACAACAGATTGAGTTGATTGGGCCTGTATTCAATGGGGTTTAGGAGAATAAGAGAGGACCTCACTGAAAATATAAAATCTGGACAGGGCTGGGCAGACTCTGTGCAGCTGGATGTTCCCTCTGACTGAGGCATCCTGAACAAAGTAGGCCAGGATATATGGCAGGCTGTTTTGGATGGAGAGGAGGAGAAATTTCTTAACTCAAATGTAAACAGCCCTATGGACATGAGCAATTGAATTGCCTTTCCTCATTCCCATGACATTATGTGTTTTTTGTGGCTCTGAGAAAGCACATGTCTGAGTGTGTGTGTGTGTGTGTGTGTGTGTGTGTGTGTGTCTGTCTGTCTGTGTGTGTGTCTGTGTAAAGGGACACTAATAAGAGGTTTAAACTTTTAACTGGTACAGTTATATATGAGTGGTTCATAGTTATCTTGCGTAGAGCTAGAAAATAATGTATGCAGTTGTAACAAAAACTAATTCTTGTTAAGTTCAGAAACCTGGCCTGCATTTTCTGTCAACTGAGGTCTAAAAGACAAGACAGAATACAGGAAGGCAATAGAATGCTTGATGACATGATGCAAAGATAACAATCTCTCCCTCAAAACTAAACAGCTGATCATTGACCTCAGGAAGCAATGAGTGGGGGGGGGGGGGAGACACAGCTCTATATATATCAGTGGAGCTGAGGTAGAGATGGACGACAGCATCAAGTTCCTCGGAGGGATGATAACCAACAATCTGTCCTGGACCGCCCACGTTGATGTGATGGTCAAGAAGGCACAACAATGCCTCTTCTTTCTCAGGAGACTAAAGAAATTTGGCATGTCCATAAGGACCCTCACCAACTTTCAGAATGCTTTCTATGGTGATCTATATCTGGATGCATCATGGCTTGGTATGGTAACTGGGCTAAAAGGAACTATGGAAAGTTGTGAACATAGCACAGTCCATCTTGCAAGCCAACCTCCCATCCATTGACTCTATCTATACATCTCGATACTGCAGAAAAGCAGCCAACAATATTATTGACCCCTCCCACCCCTCTCTTCTAACTGCTTCTGTCAGGCAGAAGATGTGAAGGCTTAAACAAACAAGCTTAAACATGTTCAAGGACAGCTTCGTCCCGCTGTTATTAGACTGCTGAATGGATCTCTCAAATTTTAAATCTAATGTTGATCTTGCTTTTCGTACATCATCTGCTCAGCCATAACTTTGTATGCCTCACGTTGCTCAATCACCTTATAATCTGCATGTTCTTGTATGTTATGATCTACTTGCTGCACGCAGAAGTTTTCATTGTACTTAGGTACATGTGACAATAAAAAAATCAAATCAAATTATATGCATTTATCGCTTGCTGCTATTCGTATGTCCTGTTTTGTAGCTTCACCAGGTTGATACGTCATTTTGGTACGTCGGGTGTTGCTTCTGGCACGTCCTCCTGCACACTTCATTGCACCAGGGTTGATTCCCTAGCTTGATGGGTTAGAATAATGGGTTTGCCAAGCCAGGAGGGTGATGATTATATTGGAGCACAATTCTGTTGCTGATGATGGTGCACGTCATCTTGTGAATACCCAGTCTTGAGTTGCTAGATCGGTTCGAAGTCTATCCCAATTTAGTGTGGTGATAGTGTCATACAACATGTCTCAATGTGAATGTGGGTCTTTGTCTCCACAAGCATTGTATAGCAGTCACTCTTACAGGTACTATTACAGACAAATGCATCTGCTGCAGGCAGACTGGTGAGGACCATGTCAAGCATCTTTTTCTCACCCTCATATTATTAAGGAGGAATTTGAAGATCAAGAGGGTGGTTTTTACCATTGTAGTTTCCAGTACCTTAGTCAATGCCCGTTTCATTACTTTTTGAGACTTTCTAGAGATTGATGCAACTGAGTTGCTTGTTTGGCCATTCTGAAGAGCAGTTAAGGGTCGACCACATTGCTGTGGATCTCAAGTCACATGTATGAAAGACCAGGTAAGGACAGCTGTTTCCTTCCCTAAATTACATTAGTGAATCAGATGGGCTTTCTGACAATCAGCAAAGGCTTCATGATCTTCACTGGATCTTTTAGTTCAAGATTTTTACCGAATTCAAATTCCAGCATTTACCATAGTGGGATTCAAACACCGGTCCCTTGATTACCAGTATGGCAAAAATACTGAACCATTCCACCCCTTTCAGTTATTGAGAAGAACGAGAAACCAAAGAAACTAGAGATGGTGAAAAAGGATAATGGAATGAAAATAGAATAAATCAGGAAATCAAAATGAGAAAATTAGAATTAGAATTGCAATTAGAATTGGCGGAGCAGGTAACGGCTGTCTGGTGGTGTTTTTTTAAGTCGCGGGTATAGTCCAGTTTTTGTTTTTTTAACGGCTAAAATTTAATTTTTTTTTAAACGCCTAGCGGACCCGGAAGCTGGTGTCGCTGGCGCTAGGTTACCTGGGAAGGTTTTTTTTCTTATAAAAGCGCGCAGGCGAGGAACCCGAGGCACTACAGGGGTAGAGCCTCCCACCCGCCCTCCTCCTCTAACCTAACAGTAAGACCTGTTGTGGTAAGCAGGTAAGTGCTGCATTTTGCTTGTTTGATTCTTTAGATCTAGTTTTTTTTTAAAGTTTACCTTTTAGAGGGATGGCAGCGAAGGCAGTGCAATGTTCCTCTTGCAACATGTATGAGTTGAGGGAAGCCATTAACGTCCCTGCTGATTACACTTGCAAGAAGTGCACCCATCTCCAGCTCCTCCAAGACCGTGTTAGTGAACTGGAGCTGGAGTTGGATGAACTGCGGATCATTCGGAGGGCAGAGGTGGTCAGAGATCAGAGCTTTAGGGAAGTAGTTACTCCGAAAGTTACAGAGAGATGGGTGACAGTGAGGGGGAGTGGGAGGAAGCAGCCAGTGCAGGGACCCCCTGTGGTCATTCCCCTCAAGAACAAGTATACCGTTTTGGATACTTGTTTGGGGGGGGGGGGGGGGGATGATTTACCAGGGGTAAGTAATGAGGTTCAGGCCTCTGGCACGGAGCCTGTCCCCGTTGCTCAGAAGGGAAGGGTGGAGAAAGGTAGAGCGATAGTTATTGGGGACTCAATAGTGAGGGGCACAGATAGGTGGTTTTGCGGGGGCGATAGAGGCTCACGATTGGTATGTTGCCTCCCAGGTGCAAGGGTACGTGATGTTTCTGATTGTGTTTTCCGGGTCCTTAAGGGGGAGGGGGAGCAGCCCCAGGTCGTGGTCCACGTTGGCACCAACGACATAGGTAGGAAGAGGGGTGAGGATGTCAGGCAGGCTTTCAGGGAGCTAGGTTGGAAGCTCAGAGCTAGAACGAACAAAGTTGTTGTCTCTGGTTTGTTACCCGTGCCACGTGAGAGAGAGTCGAGGAATAGGGAGAGAGAACAGATAATTGCGTGGCTACAGGGATGGTGCAGGAGGGAGGGATTCCGGTTTCTGGACAACTGGGGTTCTTTCTGGGGAAGGTGGGACCTCTATAAACAGGATGGTCTACACCTGAACCTGAGGGGCACCAGTATCCTTGGGGGGAGGTTTGCTAGTGCTCTTTGGGAGGGTTTAAACTAACTCTGCAGGGGCATGGGAACCTGGACTGTAGCTTTAGGGTACAGGACCTTGAGTGTAGGGAGGTTAGGAACAAGGCATCGATCTCGAAGGAGGGTGCCTGTAAACAGGAAGGTGGCTTGAAGTGTGTATACTTCAATGCCAGAAGTATAAGAAATAAGGTAGGTGAACTTGCAGCGTGGGTTGGTACCTGGGACTTCGATGTTGTGGCCATTACAGAGACGTGGGTAGAACAGGGACAGGAATGGCTGTTGCAGGTTCCAGGGTTTAAATGTTTCAGTAGGGTCAGAGATGGGGGTAAAAGAGGGGGAGGTGTGGCATTGCTTGTCAAGGATAGTATTACAGTGGTAGAAAGGATGATGGAGGAAGACTTGCCATCTGACGTAGTTTGGGCTGAGGTTAGAAATAAGAAAGGTAAGGTCACCCTGTCAGGAGTTTTCTACAGGCCTAATAGTCCGAGAGAAGTAGAGGAAAGTATTGCGAGGATGATTCAGGAGAAGAGTGAAAGTAGCAGGGTGGTTGTTATGGGGGACTTTAACTTCCCAGATATTGACTGGGAGAGCTATAGCTCGAGTTCATTAGATGGGTCGGTGTTTGTCCAATGTGTGCAGGAGGGTTTCCTGACCCAATATGTAGACAGGCCAACAAGAGGTGAGGCTATACTGGATTTGGTTCTAGGTAATGAACCAGGCCAGGTGTTAGACTTGGAGGTAGGTGAGAACTTCGGGGACAATGACCACAACTCGGTGACTTTTACTCTAGTGATGGAGAGGGATAAGTGTGCACTGCAGGGCAAGAGTTATAGCTGGGGGCAGGGAAATTATGATGTGGTGAGGCATGACTTAGGATGCGTGGATTGGAAAAATAGGCTTCAAGGGAAGAACACAAATGATATGTGGAGATTGTTCAAGGAACAACTATTGGGTGTCCTTGATAAGTATGTACCAGTAAAAAATGAGGTCTGCAGATGCTGGAGATCATAGCTGAAAATGTGTTGCTGGTTAAAGCACAGCAGGTCAGGCAGCATCCAAGGAATAGGAAATTCGACGTTTCGGGCATAAGCCCTTCATCAGGAATGAGGAGAGTGTGCCAAGCAGGCTAAGATAAAAGGTAGGGAGGAGGGACTTGTGGGAGCTGTGATAGGTGGAAGGAGGTCAAGGTGAGGGTGATAGGCCGGAGTGGGGTGGGGGCGGAGAGGTCAGGAAGAGGATTGCAGGTTAGGAGGGCGGTGCTGAGTTGAGGGAACCGACTGAGACAAGGTGGGGGGAGGGGAAATGAGGAAACTGGAGAAATCTGAGTTCATTCCTTGTGGACATGCAGGTCCTTGGACTCCTCCACCGGCAGAACATAACAACACGACGGCTGGAGGAGGAGTGCCTCATCTTCCGCCTGGGAACCCTCCAACCACAAGGAATGAACTCGGATTTCTCCTAACCTGCAATCTTCTTCCTGACCTCTCCGCCCCTATCCCACTATCACATCTCCATCGCCCCTCCCCCAAGTCCCTTCTCCCTACCTTTTATCTTAGACTGCTTGGCACACTCTCCTCATTCCTGATGAAGGGCTTATCTCCGAAACGTCGAATTTCCTATTCCTTGGATGCTGCCTGTGCTTTAACCAGCAACACATTTTCAGCTAAGTATGTACCAGTAAGGCAGGGAGTAAAGGGTCTTGCGAGGGAGCTGTGGTTTAATAAGGACTTGGAATCCCTTGTGAAAGGGAAGAGGGCGGCCTATGTAAAGATGAGGCGTGAAGGTTCAGTTGGGGCGATTGAGAGTTATAAGGTAGCCAGGAAGGATCTAAAGAGAGAGCTAAGAGCAGCGAGAAGGGGACATGAAAAGTCCTTAGTTGGTAGGATTAGGGAAAACCCAAAGGCTTTCTATGGGTATGTCAGGAATAAAAGGATGACTAGGGTAGGAATAGGTCCAGTCAAGGATAGTAGTGGGAAGTTGTGCGTGGAGGCGGAGGAGATTGGGGAGACACTAAATCAATACTTTTCGTCAGTATTCACTCAGGAACAGGACACTGTTGCTGATGTGAATATTGAGTCACAAGTGATTAGAATGGATGACCTTGAGGTATGTAGGGAAGAGGTCTGGGGAATACTGGAAAGGATGAAAATAGATAAGTCCCCTGGGCCTGATGGCATTTATCCTAAGATCCTCTGAGAAGCTAGGGAGGAGATAGCAGAGCCATTGGCCTTGATTTTTATGTCGTCATTGTCTACGGGAATAGTGCCAGAAGACTGGAGGATAGCGAATGTGGTCCCCTTGTTCAAGAAGGGGAGTAGGGATAGCCCGAATAACTATAGGCCAGTGAGTCTCACTTCTGTTGTGGGCAAAGTCTTAGAGAGAATTGTAAGGGATAGGATTTATGAACATCTGGATAGGAATAATGTGATCAAGGATAGTCAGCATGGTTTTGTGAAGGGCAGGTCGTGCCTCACAAACCTTATTGAGTTCTTTGAGAAGGTGACCAAGGAAGTGGACAAGGGTAAAGCAGTAGATATGGTGTATATGGATTTTAGCAAGGCGTTCGATAAGGTACCCCATGGTAGGCTAATGCAAAAACTACGGAGGTATGGCATTGAGGGTGCATTAGAGGTTTGGATTAGGAATTGGCTGGCTGGAAGGAGACAGAGGGTAGTAGTTGATGATATAGGTTCATCTTGGAGTGCAGTTACTAGCGGTGTTCCACAAGGATCTGTTTTGGGACCATTGCTGTTTGTCATTTTTATAAATGACCTAGAGGAGGGGCTTGAAAGCTGGGTGAGCAAGTTTGCGGATGACACGAAAGTCGGTGGAGTTGTGGACAGCGAAGAAGGATGTGGCAGATTACAGCGGGATATAGATAAGTTGCAGAGCTAGGCAGAAAGGTGGCAAATGGCGTTCGATGTAGCTAAGTGTGAAGTCATTCACTTTGGTAGGAGTAACAAGAAGATGGATTACTGGGCTAATGGTAGGCTACTTGGTAGTGTGGATGGGCAGAGGGATCTTGGTGTCCATGTACACAGATCTCTGAAAGTTGCCACCCAGGTAAATAGTGCTGTGAGGAAGGCATATGGCGTACTGGGCTTTATTGGTAGAGGAATTGAGTTCCGGAGTCCTGAGGTCATGTTGCAGTTGTATAAGACTCTGGTGCGGCCTCATCTGGAGTATTGTGTGCAGTTTTGGTCGCCATCCTATAGGAAGGATATGGAGGCATTGGAACGGGTGCAGAGGAGGTTTACCAGGATGTTGCCTGACATGGTAGGAAGATTGTATGAGGAAAGGCTGAGGCACTTGGGGCTGTTCTCATTGGAGAAAAGAAGGTTTAGGAGAGATTTGATAGAGGTGTACAAGATGATTAGGGGTTTAGATAGGGTTGACAGTGAGAACATTTTTCCGCTCATGGAGTCAGCTGTTACTAGGGGACACAGCTTTAAATTAAGGGGTGGTAGGTATAGGACAGATGTTAGGGGTAGATTCTTTACTCAGCGGGTTGAGAGTTCATGGAATGCCCTGCCAGTAGCAGTGGTGGACTCTCCCTCTTTATGGTCATTTAAGCGGGCATTGGATAAGCATATGGAGGTTATTTGGCTAGTGTAGGTTAGGTGGGCTTTGGTCGGCGCAACATCGAGGGCCGAAGGGCCTGTACTGCGCTGTATTTTTCTATGTTCTATGTTCAAAGAGATGACAAAGCATAGGAACATGAATAGAAGCATAAAACAATGTCACTGAAGTTGGAGACATCAGACACTGATCCAGATTCTGGCATGGAAAATGTATGCCATTATTTGAAGTCCAGTAAAGAAATGTTTAAGTTTGCAAGGCCTTGTTAGAATTTGAGGAACATGATGTGGTAACATTCTTCATGTTATTTGGGGTAATGGCGAGACAAATGAAATGAGCAAAAGAGGACTTGCATTGCTTGTGTGGAACAAGTTGACAGGTAAAGACCAGGAATTCATGCTTCACTGTCAGAGGAGGGTTTTCAGGATTATGATGCTGTTGAAAAAGTATATTGTGTTTGAGATGTATAGACAAAGGTTGCGGAATTTAAGGAAACAGTCTGGGCAAACCTACATTGAATTAGAAAGGGTCAAGCAAAGTAATTTTCACAGGTGGATTTGAGGATTAGGAGGCTGAAACCATGCTTAGAAGATTCTAAAAATTCATTACCTTTAGTCATAAGAAGTTCTGCTGAGGACGAAAGCGATAATAGCTGACAATTATGACTAATCCATAAAACTAAATCTTTTTTCCATCACCCTTATAAACTCAAAAGGGATAGAATACGGGAGAATGAAAGGATGCAAGTAAAAGAATAAATAGCTGGGAATGTTCCAAGATGGTCTCCTCAGATCAGAGAATATACTGGTGGTGGTGAAAATGGAAGCAGAGATGTTTCTGTTGTAACAAGATGGGACCTACTTATTCAAAAACTTTGGAAGCTGTGAGGGAAACCTGTAACAATGAACCTGAAAAGGAAACCCACCATGACTCAGATTGTGGCTTTAACTAAGCAAGAGACTGGAAGTAAACACTATTGTAAGTGCAGAAGTAGTATCTGGGTAGATGAGAGATATGAAGGGTTTTGTCTAAAGGGAAGACAACCCCGTTCTCTACAAATGAAGCATCCAAGCCTATTACTATTCTAAGGAGCACAGGCGCTAATCAAGTTCTTTTGCTGGAAAAGATTTTAATTTTCACTCCAGAAAGTTCAATGAAAGCCTGTACGGCTTGTTGCCCGGATGAGTTGCAGTCAGTATAGTCATGAAGTTACCTGTGGATGGAGTAAATTTACTGCTAAGGAATGAATTGGCAGGAGTGAAAGTTACTAGTTTTGCCTGTAATCACGGAAAAACAATGGGGGCTAAAGAGACAGAACAATTGTAGGAATAGATTCTGGCTATTTTTCACCATGTGTAATGACCAGACTAATAGCTAAACAAAGTCCATCACCAGAGTTCATCTTAATACTGCAAGCAGGTGTTAGGATTGTTGAAACTGTATTATTCTCATTCTTAAATAGAAAATGTTTGGCATGTCTTTGTTAGTTGAGGCTCAGGAAGCAGATGTATATGTTGAGTTAACTCAAGTCAGTACAGTAGGCAGAGATCCTCCAGAATGGCTTCTCTTCTTGCTGTCACAGGGATCTCTGAAATCTCCAATGAATCTATACTAGGCCTCCACTCAGTTCTCATTTAGCCCTTGGCAACATCATCCAAAAAAAGGAGTCAGTTTCCTGGGTATGCTGATAACATGTAGCTCTACCTCATCATCAGCGCTTGACCATACGCTACCTTGATATTATCTTGGATGAGCACAACTTCCTCTAACTAAACACAAGGAAGACCAAGACAAGTCACTGGCATGAACTCTATTCCCTCACCACAGTGTCAGGCTGGCACAGACTGTCTTTAGATCTCCACAAACACTTGCAAAGATGAAGATGCAATAGCAAAGGAAGAGATGGAGATTGAGAAAGAAGCATACTTGTCATTAATCTAAAAAATTAAATACGATTTTACATACTGGTCATAAATCTGAATATTAGCTGGAATGGCACTGATGAAACCCACTAGTTTCTTATTGGAGACGACCCGTACACCGCAGTGCCACTGAAGTAACCAGCCAGGGGGACGCAGTGCCCTAGAGAGAACAAACAATGATATATTTAGTTCAATTCGTCATGAAGGAAACTACGTACCCTGAAAGCAGATGTGTATTGATTGACAGCACACTTCTTCAGATACCTAAAATAGATAGCTTTACAGCTGTTCACTTTACATCACTGAGCTGGTCAGTACTGGACCCAACGGAGACTCCTAGAAAGCAGCCTAGCACTGCCCACACTTTTTACAGTTATTCTTGGAATCCAACAAAAGTGAGGCTTCAAGTGCAACTGGGTGTACAAAGTTCTCCTTATTGTTGAAATTAAGCTTCTGCCTTCAACAGATCAGTTGCTGTTAAATCAGTACCAAATGCACATTTATTAGCAAGTTCATTTTAACAAAGCATATTGAACCAACTAGTGACAGTGACCCTAACCCCAACATGACTCCTATTCTAGATTAGCATATATTCAAAGCATTTGTTTATCATTCCATAATGCAGTATCTATGATACATTCAGCTATCTTGTACTGGAGAAGACTTCAAATTTTCTGCTAACTTGTTCAGATTATAGCAAAGCAACTTTGATAGAAAGGTCAATTAAATAGTATTTATAAAACAATCACAATTGTTAAATCTCTTTTGTTTAATTTTTCAATTTCTAAATATTTCACATTTAAAAGAAGGGTGGTAATTTTATATGAGGTATATGAAGGGGTCCTTAATTTCCAATTAATAAAGGAAAGGGAGCAAAGTATAACTGGTACAAATTGCACACTGTACTAACCCATAACCCACAGACTGTACGGTACCCCATCTCCTTCAGACAAAGCGAGGATTATGGCACTAATTGAAATCCCATCTCCCTCACATTATAGTTCAATAATTATTTTGAGTGCACGTTATTGGTTGCGCAGAGATAGCTGTATTTTATGTCTGGTTGTGATGATAATAGATTTTAGAAAATTCCGTCACTTGATCCAAGAATGTTATCACATCCAGGTCAAATACAGCCTGAATTAGAGTTGGAACGAGGACAGATTTTCTTGCAGGTGAAAGTAAATTTATAAATCCAGCTATGTAACCTGTTACTCTACTTACCACAGTAAAAACTCCGGTGAATAATCAAATCTAAACATGTTGTCATCATCCTCCACGTAGTTCTCATTCAGCAGCGTATACAGTTCCTTCAACTGTGTGTTCAAACACAGACAGGGTTGTAGCAGAACATTGCACTGTACATCATGGGGGAGCACCCCCAACATTAGAATTGAAATAAAATTCAACACAGTTTAATAGCATCTTCTCATGTGTAGTGTCATGTTGCGTGTGAACACTCCTAAATACAATAGCACTTTATACTCTGTGTCAAGTAAGGAGATAGGATTTGTTGTATATGTTCCTATCAGAAACAGTTGTTGAACAACCTCACAATTCAAACTCTTGAATAAAAACCATATTCATGCTATTGAAAAGTAAACTTACTTCTTATAATGACCTCGTACATTGCTTAATTATGCCAAGCAGAGTTGAGTGTAAGGAATTAAGTTGGTCATGCCAAATTGTGTGTCCGCACAGTGCAGGTGGAATCCTTTTGGAACAGATCCTGGTGCACTAAATCCTGCTCCCTACATGGTACAGGACAGCTTCGGGAGAAAACCGTACGATCAGCTGGGCTCTCAGCCTTAGTAGAACATCCTAGCTTGACACAGTGCATCCTATCAGTGTTTTATAGTCAAATAAATCAAGTTGCATGTACACAGAATGTTTTACTGAGACACTACTTGTAACTTTAACTCACATGTTGCTGACATTGCAAAAAGCTTTTTATTAAAAAAACATTTGTTGAACACATGCTGAAACAGTTGCTGTTTCAAACCAACGCTCCATGAAAGCCATGCAACGTATTCACAGTAAATTCTTGACCCTCTTACAAGCAGACAGCCAGTGGGGTATTAATTCATACGTATTCCACTTGTTTTCAATACTGCACAAGTCAAAATTACTTAAGAGTAAAATACTGCAGATACTAGAAATCTGAAACAAAAACAGAAAACCCTGGCAACACTCTGCTGCTTGACCTGTTGAACATTTCCTGCACTTCTTGTTTTTGGATCAGGTTCTGCAGATGATTATGTGATTATTAATATCGCTTATATTCTCTACCACCCTTTTCCATCTGGCAGAAGATATAAAAGTTTGAGTAAACATATGAGCAGATTCAAGAACAGCTTCTTGCCCGCTATTATCAGACTTGTGAAAGGCCTTCTCAAACATTAATTCTGATCTCTCTCTTTCTGCACCTTCTCTGCAGCTGTAACACTGTATTCTGCACTCTGTTATGCTACCCTGCTACATGTTGTATGTACAATCTGCCTGTATATATTCAAAACAACATTTTTCATTGCATCTCGGTACATGTGACAACAATAAAATCAATTTAAGATTTGTGACCAGATTTTTTCATATTTATAAATCAGCGGCTTTGTTCGAGACTCTGAGTTCCCAGGCCGGCTGGAAGGAAGCCTATTGCACCCAAGAGCTTTATCAGAGATCAGAACTCCCATCCAGAATAACCAAGGAATTCCCCAGAAGACACGACATAGACTATTCACAGCTATGAACTCAAGCCCAACCAATATCCTGTAGCACAAGAGTACACCATTCACCAATTTACTGGATTACCTTGCCCCATACCACCCTTTCTACCATCAAATCTTCCCTTTGCCTAGATAAATTATGTTAAATCTGATGACTGGAACCCATTCCACATCATGCACCTAATATTAGCATCAAAAACATCCAGGTCAGCTACAACATTATTGCAGAGTATGATCTCTCCCTTCTCTACCAAGCACTACAACTCAGTGTCAATCATACAACAATGCTCTCTCCCAATAGTGACATGTTATTCCTAGTTCTTACACCAATATTCCATGGTCTGATTGGGAAGTTGGAACTGCATTTAGTACAGTTTTATACTGTGGAACTGTGGCCCTCAGGACCAGATCACACTGGGCAAACTCTACATAATTCTTAGAACTGGTAGTTAGTGGGGGTTAAAATCTGTCCCATCTGTCTGGGATGGATTGGATCTCAGTTCCAGAGGGGAAGAGATTGTTTAACCAGAGTGCAGCATGCCTTTCCTCTTAGTACTTAGAAGATAACTATCCCATTCAATCAGGATATTTTGGCCATGAAGAACAAACTTTCTGGTGCAAACATTACGCACTCATTCAAAAATGACTTACCACTTCAGCATTCCCAAGATCCAGGGCATCCCATAGAAATCCCTGCGGTAGGCTGTAGGGTTCTTGACGAATATTATCCTTGTCTGGCTCAATTGGGCCATGGACTGTCACTACTTCACCTGCAAAACAAGAGGAGAGTTCACTTCATCCTCCAAGAAGAATCTAAACTGCAACAGTGTGAATACAATCTCTCTTTTGGACACAGGCTCCGTTACTATTCCAGTTATTGGATAGAGCCATCTGCACAGGTTACAGACAGATCAGCAAGTTACCCTACATTAGTCATAGAGAATATAACAAGCCCACTGGTTGATGTTACATAAGACAATAAAATGTAGGACCAGAAGTAGGCCATTCTAATCTGCTCTGCCATTTAATATCATGGTGATCTGATAAGCCTCAACTCCACTTTCTTGCTGTTTCATCATAACCCTTGATTCCCTTACTGATTAAAATCTGCATATTTCATCCTTGAATATGTTGAACAACCCAGCTTCAACAATCATCTGTGTAAAACAAAACTCTACAGATTGGTTATTGGTAAGCTTGGGGAAAAGTCATTGGATTTAGACCTGATGACTAAAACAAAGGATGGGATAGGCAGGTAGGATCACTATCACAGGGAATGTTCTAGGAAAATAAGCAAGATAACCAGACTGCCGCAGTCACTTTGATGGCTAAAAGGTTTGCAAGAAAGATGAACTCCACTCGTGAATACTTTCTCTCATATAACATGAACCCACAAGATGCTGCAGTGAAGCTTAAGATGGAGAAGGTGTGACTGTAATGAAGACCTAGTTCAGGGAATGAATCAGGGAATAAAGATAACTTCACCCAGCCTATAATCCTCTGACAACTTTGCATTCCTTTTCCAAAACTAACATTGCTGCTGAAGATTACTGTTCAATTACAGCCAGGGTCTTAAATATTTCCAATAAAGCAGCATTTTTATACTTTTTGTGGGGAAAAGAATTGTAGATTTCCCCATCACCCATGCCCCCTAATGATATTTCTGACTGTTTCAGACATTGCCAACTCTGGAGAGACCAACAAGCTTACAGAATCATAGGATTTTGTAGTAGAGCGAGACTATATGGCCAATTGTACCTGCACCAGCTCTTGAAAGAGCTACTCAGCTAGCTTCTTCTGCCAATTTTAACAAGTAAAGAATAGGTGAGGAGATAATGCTACAGGCGCACTCTAATGGATGCAAGATCCTCGGTATTGCAAAAATAAAATCATAACAATATAGCCATCTAACAGAGACAATAAGGATTTATTGGAGGTAATCCATTTGAAATGAGCACAGTCTTTGATGGTGGCTGGTCACATATTAGGTCAGGTGAGCAACAGCTATATCAAAAAGGTAGGTTTTAAGGAATATCTTAAAGGAGAAGCAAGAGGTGTGATGAGGCAGAGATATTTAGACAGACAATGCCAGAGTTTAGGATTTTGGCAGCTGAAGACAAAGGGGAATGATAATTGGGGATGGGCAAAAAGGCCGAAACTGGAGAAGTGATGTCAGAGGTTGTAAAACTGCAGGAGGTTATGGAAATAAGGATGGAGACACTTCAAATCAAAAAGATAAAAAGTTTTAAATTCAAGGTATTACTAGAATGGTAGCAAATGTAGATCAGTGAGCTTAAGGATGTTGGGTAAATGGGATATTCTGAGACTTAAGAAGAGGAGAGAATAACTTTGAATGAATTGAGGTTTACGGAGGGTGATATATAGGAGCGCTACATTGGAGGAAGTAAAAAGGGGGGTTAAATTTCTATTAACAGAAGAGTTTCACCAACACTAAAATGGGTTTCAGCATTGTCAGCAACATTCCATCAGGGATTACAGAAATATTCTGGCCATGTTGCATTCTACCTGTTCAGGCATAATACTTCCTCTAAAAAGCTTTCTGTATTACAGATACCTACCAAGTTTTGGCACTGGCTGGGTATCCCAGAACTGGTAACTCCTTTTGGTAGCTTCTTCCATGCTCTTTGCAGGACCTTGGGCAACAGAAAAAAGCTCAATGGCCTTCTGGATCTCCTGCAACTTCTCGGCAGGCAAAGAATTAACCTGAAAGGTATAGAGCATAAAAAGGAAGAAGTGAATATCTGAATCTTCTCACATTCCAAAAAACCTTCTTTTCAAAGTGTTCTCAAACTATACCACCAGATTTAGTCCTTCCATGCCCGCCATCACCCGAATTCAAACTACTTTCCAGATGTTAGCAATTTGCTTGGCGTATATGGATGCTTTGGAGAGGGTTCAGAGGAGGTTTACCAGGATGCTGCCCGGACTGGAGGGCTTATCTTATGAAGAGAGGTTGACTGAGCTCGGACTTTCTTCATTGGAGAAAAGGAGGAGAGGGGACCTAATTGAGGTATACAAGAAAATGAGAGGCATAGATAGAGTCGATAGCCAGAGACAATTTCCCAGGGCAGAAATGACTAACATGAGGGGTCATAGTTTTAAGCTGGTTGGAGGAAAGTATAGAGGAGATATCAGAGGCGGGTTCTTTACACAGAGTTGTGTGAGCATAGAATGCGTTGCCAACAGCAGTTGTGGAAGGAAGGTCATTGGGGACATTTAAGAGACTACTGGACATGCATATGGTCACAGAAATTTGAGGTTGCATACATGTGGATCAGTGGTCGGCACAACATCGTGGGTTGAAGGGCCTGTTCTGTGCTGTACTGTTCTATGTTCTATATCTGTGTAAGCTCTGTCCAGCAGTTCTCAGCTCAGTGCTACAACTTGTCAGACATTTAGTTCTGTAACTAGGTGTTTAAACAGCTAAAAAATGTGATACACACTGGTCAGAAACTGGATAAAAATTCAAATCTTGGATAATATTACCCTCATTCCCAAGGTTTGCTGATCTGCTTTCTACATCACAAAAATTTTCAAGATTGTCACAAACTACAGAACTGGAGGAACTGAGGTCGAGTTTAAAAACGTGGGTTTGGGTGGACGCAAATTGAATGCAACTAGGTTATGCAGCATAGGAAACACATGGCATGAGCTACCTACAGGATAGTTAATGCAGACAGATCTAAAATAAAAAGTGGGTAATATTTGAAAAAAGGAACAGGAGATTTGAGTTTTAGAGTTGGTCAGATGGTTGTCTGGTTCAGTACCAACTTGTTATATACCATCCTGTAATAAGCCGGAACTGAACGAGTTAGTGGTAGTACCAGTCAGGACGATGTTAAAAGACATTTGTAATTCAATGGAATATCAAATCCTCGTTTATGGGTGAGAGAGCAGTAGTATGTGTAAGAAAATCAAGTTGAAGAACATTCCTGTGAACGTTTTAGCCATTATTTCTTCCCAAAGTGGCACTGGCAGAAGAACTTATTTGTAAGATGGAATATGCAAGAGACTCCAGAGAGCCAGCTATCATGTATGTACCTTGGCAGCTGGTGGCATTTAAGTTCACCTAATAAACCTGAAAGTGAAAGCTCAATAATGGTACAAACTATTATCACTACCATAAAAACCATCAGCTTCATTAATGTCTTTTAGAGAAGGAAATCCACCGTCCTCGCCCTGTGTGGCCAACATGTGATTCCAGACCCATAGAAACATGGTTAACTCCAAACTGTCCTTCAACTGAATGGCTTGCTAGGGCAATTTTGGATGGACAACAAACACTGACCTTATCAGGTGATGCTTACTTGCCATGAAAGAATAAACTAGGAGAAAGTGAGGACTGCAGATGCTGGAGATCAGAGCTGAAAATGTGTTGCTGGAAAAGCGCAGCAGGTCAGGCAGCATCCTGAAGAAGGGCTCATGCCCGAGACGTCGATTCGCATGAAAGAATAAACAAAAAGAAACTCTCTACATGTGACATTCCAACAAGAAATGTATATTACAATGGTCCTGGTCAGCAGATTCCTACACCATGGGTCTCTCAGAGCTAGTGACTGTGTAACAGTAAACAGTGAATTTTATTATGGTTTCTGAACATTGACCAATCAACAGCCAACGTACTTGCTGTGCATTATGGTAATACCACAATGAGATCATCACTCGGTGCCTACACTGATCAAAATGGCTTGTCTGCACACATGAGCTCAAAGGTTTACTGGGTGCTATTGGTTTACTGGCAGCTTGTCCCCAAGATGTGGGCCCTAATATGCAAGCGATTTATAAGAAATTTCACGAGAATACCTAGAAGTCGCTAATAATGAAAAGCTCTCAAACATATTCCTCCCAGTCTCACCCATCGAGTGCTGAAGATGCTTCTAGACAAAGGAAGTACGCTCAACTTTAACAGTTGATAAGAGACAATCAATAACCTTTTCAAAATGCAAGGCTGGCATTCTGTTACTAGCAGCTCCTGCCCAGATGTCAGATGCAAGTTAATAACTGACAAAAATATGGAAAAACACAGCTTCCGAAAGGTCAAAGATACAATTGTTAACACTTCTATCAATGATTCAGACTTGCATTTCAAACTTTCTAGTATGACTATAATGATAACACTGAAAATATCCTGATAAGAGTTCAGTTCTAAAATAACTAAAGCCTTATCTTTTTCAAAATGTAATACAAGGCTATAGTTAAACTGTATGGGGAAAAGGAATATAACTCTCAGACAGTTACTCGAAGGCTTTTGTGCAAACAGATTAGAATGCACATCACGATAAGATTCCCTCCCACACTCTTCAACTGCAATTCCTCAAGGTAAGGGCATCATCCTTCTCCCCAAGGCCCTGCCACATGTGCTGAGTGCAATGTGCCTGCTTTACCCCGCTTAACAAAGAGGGAGGCTTCAGGGTTTGCTCCAGTGGAGCTGTCTTGGGTATAGTGCGAAAGATATCAGGGAATGTACCATGATGGAAATCTAAGTTAAAACTCAACGTCCTGTATGCCAGGTGCTCCATGCATCAACTAAGTATTTATAATTTAAAACAAGAGCTAAAGTTACCTTAAAAAATAGTCAATCATCTGTTAGTTTTAACTCTTCACGTGCAAAGTAAGTTTAATTTTCAAGTGAAGTCAAGGGTGGTGAAATAATTAGAAAAACGAGCGCAAGTGTTATTTAGCCTCTGCATTAGAGAAGTAAGTTGTCCTTATTTATACTTCATCTTGTAACTTGACATCCCACCCAGCTAAATAAGACACAGTGTAAGAAGTGGAAAAGTCAAGTTGGTTGGAGTGCAGGAATTTCCTTACAGGAAGAATAATGAATGGGAGACAGTGGAAGCACTGTAGTGTCATTTACAAAAGCAAAGTACTACGGCTACTGGACATCTGAAATAAGAATAGGAAATGCTGTAAGTGTTCAGAGTCTGGCAGAATTTGTGGATTAGGAAAAAGAGTTAACATGTCAGGTGTATTTAATTCTGACTAAAATTCATCGACCGGAAACATAAAACACTTTCTCTGCTAAATATTTCAAGCATGTTTTGACCTCTGCAATGCCAGTGCTGGTGGGAGGGTGTGTCACAGGTTTAGTGGGACAGTATCCATTGTAAATATGGAGATGAGAGTTTAGGCTGGAAAAATTGATAGCTTTGACAACACGAAGGAGATTTTGGAGTAGCAAGTGAGAGCAGGCAAAGATATTTTTAATCATTAAATTGTAAAGTCAGAAAAAGGACTGTTCAAAATACATACTGTACACATGATGTGACATTTCATGCTGTCCTAAATGAATACATCAGCATGGTATATGCTTTCCTTATTCAAAGAGTCATTGTACTTAATAGAGTATTGCCTTGTTTCAGTAGGTGGCACACTTGCTTCTGAGATAGAAGGACATGTATTCAAGCCCAACACCAGGATCGGAGCACACAATACGGGCTCTAAGACACAAAGAAATTACAGAATACAATAGATAGGGTAAATCAGAGGGACAGTTTTAGAATGTAGACCACTGGAACTTGAAAAATAAGCACATATTCAATAGAGTGCAGTTAAGTGCATAATTCAGTTAGTGAAAATGATCACATCTAAGTCTTCACGGGGTTTTGTCTCTCCCTATCTGTGAAACCACTTGTAATTCAAGGACAACCTTGCATTTTCCACTCTTTTTACTCCAAGGCCCTATCAACAGGCTTCTGTATTTAATGCTCTGGAGATCTCTTCTTAAACCACTGCTCCCCACCTCTCTCTAAGGAGTATCCTTAAAACATACAGTTGACCAATTGTTTAATCAAGTCGAAATGTCATTTTTTTGTTCCACAAATCTTTTAAAAAAATTTATGCTTTGTAAAGCACTTCTACATTATAAGGTCTAGTTAAATACAAGTTGTTGTTCATTGTAAGGAGACAAATGACAAGAAGGATAAAGGATCTGAGTAGAATTGTAAAGGGCACTGTTTTTAATGAAACTACAACTTGATTTATAGAACTGTGGAATTAAAAAGCAGAGATTGTTGGGTCCAGGGTGTTTGTTCACAGCAAAAGAACACAAGACGTACGAGGGCGGCATTTGGCGGTTGATTCTCCAGCAATAGGATCATGCCAATCTTCGACTACAATTCCACTTTCCTGCTCTTTCCCATAGTGCTGAAAACTGTCCCCATTCAAGTATTTGTTGAAAGTTACTAGCCCCTCTACATCCACTACTGTCACGTGATGCATTCTAGACAATTGTCCATCGCTGTTTTTGAGTCTTTCACTTGTTTATATTGCCAATTACCATTAATCTGCATTCTTCAATTACTGACCTTCTGCCAGTCTAATTATTCATTCAAACAAATCCCTTCACGATTTGAACATCTCTATTAAATCTTTCATTAACTTCCTCTCCTTGGAGAACCTTACTTTGTTAGTCTCTCCAAATAACTAAAGTCCCCCAGCCCCTGGTACCACTACAGAACAGAAGTAGGAAGGAAACCAGGATTTCAGATTAGTGAAAGGTGATCTTGAGTCCAACCGCCCCCTCGGCCATGACCTCACCCCCCATCACCAAACCATCATCTCCCAGACTATACACAACCTCTTATTTTGGGGGATCTCTCACCCACAGCTTCCAACCTCATAGTCCAGGAACCCCGTACCACCCTATTCTACCTCCTACCCAAGATCCACAAGCCTGATTATCGCGGCTGACCCATCGTCTCAGCCTGCTCCTGCCCCAAATTCATCTCCACATACCTCGATACTGTCCTAACCCCCGAGT
The DNA here is from genome assembly GCF_020745735.1 of Hemiscyllium ocellatum. Taxonomy (NCBI): domain Eukaryota; kingdom Metazoa; phylum Chordata; class Chondrichthyes; order Orectolobiformes; family Hemiscylliidae; genus Hemiscyllium; species Hemiscyllium ocellatum. The sequence continues at coordinate 6,621,264 of NC_083432.1, read as the reverse complement.
CCAGGAACTCCCCATGTACATTCAGGACACACTCCACCTCCACCTCCTCCAAGAATTCTGTTTCCCCGGTCCCCTACGCCTCATCTTCACCATGGACATCCGATCCCTCTACACCTCCATCCGCCAGGACCAGGGTTCCAAGCCCTCCGTTTCTTCCTCTCCTAACATCCCCACCAGTACCCTCTACTGACACTCTTATTCGTTTGGCTGAACTGGTCCTCACGCTCAACAATTTCTCCTTCAAATCCTCCCATTTCCTCCAGATAAAAGGAGTCGCCATGGGCACTTGCATGGGCCCCAGCTATGCCTGTCTCTTTGTCGTCTTACCCAAAACAGTCCATCTTCCAGAGTTACAACGACACCACTCCCCATCTCTTCCTCCGCTACATTAATGACTGCATTGGTACCACCTTGTGCTCCAAGGAGTTCGAACGGTTCACCAACACATTCCACCCGACCTTAAGTTCACCTGGACCATCTCTGACACCTCCCTCCTCTTCCTGGACCTCTCCATCTCCATCAACGATGACCGACTCAACACTGACTTTTTTTTTTACAAACCCGACTCCCACAGCTACCTGGATTACACATCCTCCCACCCTACCTCCTGCAAAAATACTATCCCATATTCCTAATTCCTCCGCCTCTGCCACATTTGCTCCCAGGGGGACCAGTTCCACTCCAGAACACACCAGATGGCTTCCTTCTTTAAAGACTGCAAGTTCCCCTCCCACGTGGTTGAAGATACCCTCCAATGCATCTTATCCATGTCCCACACCTCTGCCCTTGAACCTTACCCCTCCAACCGAAACAAGAACAGAACCCCCCGTTCCCCAGCTTCCACTTCACTAACCTCCGCATTAACCACATCATTTGCCAACATTTCCACCACCTACAAATGGACTCTACTATCAGGGATTACATTTCCCTCTCCACCCTTATCTGCTTTCCATAAAGACTATTCCCTCCGTGACTGCCTGGTCAGGTCCACACCCCCATCAGCCCACCTACCCCTCCTGGCATCTTCCCCTGTCACCGCAGGAATTGCAAAACCTGCGTCCCCACATTTCCCCCCATTCCCCACCCCACCACCCCCCCAACCACTCACCCCAAAGGACCTTTCCACATTCAAAGTTTTACCTGCACTTCCACACATATCATTCACTGTATCCGTTGCTCCCGATACGGCCTCCTCTACATTGGGGAGACCGGACACCTTCTTGCACAGCGCTTCAGGGAACAACTGCAGGACACCCGCACCAATCAACCCCACCGCCCCTTGGCTGAACATTTCAACGCCCCTCCCATTTCGCCAAGAATATGCAGGTCCTGGGCCTCCTCCATCGCCACTCCCTCACCTGGAGGAAGAATGCCTCATCTTCCGCCTTTGGACCCTTCTACCCCAAGGCATCAATGTGGACTTCACCAGTTTTTTCATTTCCCCTCCCCAACCTTACCCCAGTTCCAACCTTCCAGCTCAGCACCATCCTCATGACCTGTCCCACCTGTCAATCTTCCTTTCCACCTATCCGCTCCACCTTCCTCTCCGACCTATCACCTTCACCATCACCTCCATCCACCTATTGCACTCTCAGCTATCTTCTCTTTAGCTGTACCCCCCTCCCATTTATCTCTCCACACCCAAGGCTCCCAGCCACATTCCTGATGAAGGGCCTTTGCCCGAAATGTTGATTTCCTTGCTCCTCGGATGCTGCCTGACCTGCTGTGCTTTTCCAGCACCACTCTAATCTTGACTCTAATCTCCAGCAAGTAAAAAATGAGATCTGCAGATGCTGGAGATCACAGCTGCAAATGTGTTGCTGGTCAAAGCACAGCAGGTTAGGCAGCATCTCAGGAATAGAGAATTCGACGTTTCGAGCATAAGCCCTTCATCAGGAATGAGAGAGAGAGAGCCAAGCAGGCTGAGATAAAAGGTAGGGAGGAGGGACTAGGGGGAGGGGCGATGGAGGTGGGATAGGTGGAAGGAGGTCAAGGTGAGGGTGATAGGCCGGAGTGGGGTGGGGGCGGAGAGGTCAGGAAGAGGCTGTGCAGAGGAGATGACCTGGGGGGTGCAGTGAGAGAGGGACTCACTGAAATCCTTGTAGAGGGAGGAAGAGAGCTTCTTCAAGGAAGGCATCCTTGTAAGAGGATTCGCAGTAGGTTAAAATCTTCGAGTAAAAAATTAGATCTGCAGATGCTGGAGATCACAGCTGCAAATGTGTTGCTGCATCTGCAATACCCACTTCTGCCGGGCTGAAAACATAACTGAGGTAAATATAATGGGCAACAGTATTAGCAAATAATGCTGTAGAACAACAGTGCAGTAGAATAATGATGCAACCACCATGCCTTCAGCTGCCAGGACCCTAAATTCGGAACATATAGAATAAACTAATCAAGCTCAAAGAGGATAAAGCCCTAATCCAAATGGATTGCATCTACATATTTTGAAAGAATTAAGGAACCATGTATCATTATGTATATTTAATAATGATTTTAAAATATGCATTGAAGAATAATGAATAGTTAATGTAGTTCCTGTATTTAAGAAAGGAGACAGAACACGTCCAGGAAATTTTAGATCGGTCAGGTTAACATTAACAATAAGAAAAATAATGGAATCTGTACTCTGCAGAGAAGAGAGAGGATACTTAGAAACAAGAAACATTATATTATATTATCAGCATGGATTTCAAAAGGCAAAACCTTGTTCAATTAACTTACTTGAATCTTTGAGGAAGTAACGGAAAGAGTAGATAATGGTACCACAGTATATATGATTTATCTAGATTTTCAAAAGCCCTTCATCAGATGCCTCGTAATAGACTAATGAATAGGATTAGGGAATTTAAATAGGGGCAAGTGGCAAATTGAATTGCTAACTGGCTTTAAGACTAAAAATTAGAGAGAGTAGGAGTAAAGGATACTGGTTAAATATGGCAGAATCTGGGAACTGATGTTTCACAAGGATTAATGTTGGGACCACTGCTGTTCATGATTTAGGTTAAAGCTTTCAACTTTGGAATTAAAAACACAATTTTTAAATTTGTATGCAATCCCAGTCAATGCTGAGGCAATTGAAGTTCAATATAGATCCATGTGAGGTGGAATAGGGAGGCCATTTGTTATTTGAAAAATTAAAGACTAGGTGGGGGGAAAAAAACACTTGGATTCAGAGTACAAATACATTAATTACTGAAAGTTGTGCTACAAGTTGGTAAACCAGTAAAAAAGCAAACCAAGCTCACAGCCTTATTTCTACAGTTATATTATTGTAAATTCGGGATGCTGAGCTAAGTTTGCGTTGAAACTTGGTTAGAGCATATTGAAGAGGACAGTGTGTAGTTCTGGTAATAGCTTTATAAAAGGGTATAGAGGCAGTGTACAGGGTATAGAGTAGATTTCCGAAAGTAAGGCCGTAATGTGTGGGTATACACATCAACAAAGAATTGGAAGGCAGGGTGTTTTTGCTTCTTGAGAAAAATATATGAAGTGATGATTTAATAGAGGCCTTCAAGATTCTGAAATGTTTCAATTGACTAAAACAGAGAGAATGCTTCTCTTGTGGGAAGAGCATAACCAGAGGACAATGAGAAATCCAACAGGGAACACAGAAGAAACTTCATCACACAAAGCATGGTGAGAATGTGGAACTCACTGCCAGAGGTGGTGGTAGAAGAAATTGTTAGAAGTGCATTGAAGGGGAAGATAACAAGCAGCTGAGGGGCAGGGAATAGAGGGTAATGCTGATAACGGGTTAGGAGAAGGATGGGAAGAAGCTTGTGTAAATCATAAATGTCAGTTTGGACTCAGTGGGCTGAATGACCTGTTGATATGCTGCATATGTCTATGATATGCCTGTTGCAATTCTCCTCATTGTTTCACATTTCTGAGTTCACTATAATGTCTCCACATTCTGCTCCACTCCTCTCAGTTTTATTTATTTGCCTACTTAGCTTAATCATTAATGCGTAGTTAATAACATACTCTGTATACCAAATGGAATTGAGTGATTTGAAGGGATCAGCTGGAATTCCATTCAGATTGTCAGGACTTGAAACAGCTGGGATTACTTGTATATTTATTGGAATTGCAACAAACCATGAGAAGTATTTTGTAAATATTTGAAAATTCACCTCTTTTATTCTTCCCACTTCCTAACTGTACATAGCACCACACTCCTAAATAAAACTTCAGCCTGTTTCTGTATGGCAAGTTCTTAGGAAGGGCAATACTGATGTTACTGAACCTCATTTAAATGACCACCTCCAGAGTTATGCTCCTAGTAATGGATCTGTTTAATGTATCCTGTATTTGCCCTAGATCAGAATTTGGTCCACAATGATTTATCAAGTTTTCTTTTTCTTCTATAAGGAGTAACTTATCATTTTAAAAAATGCCTTTGCATGCATTTTCTTCTCAGGTTTTGTTGAGTGATTCAAAACTTTTCTTTACAAGTTACATTCCCAGGTTAATTGTAACAATTGGTGTCGGCCAGATAAGATGTTGACGCACACACACTCCCACATGCATCCTCACAGACTTAACCACTTTACATACACACACAGGAGAAAGTGAGGACTGCAGATGCTGGGGATCAGAGCTGAAAATGTGTTGCTGGAAAAGCACAGCAGGTCAGGCAGCATCAAAGGAGCAGGAGAAACAACGTTTCAGGCATGAGCCCTTCTTCAGGAATGAGGAAAGTGTGTCCAGCAGGCTAAGATAAAAGGAAGGGAGGAAGGACTTGGGGGAGGGGCGTTGGAAATGTGATAGGTGGAAGGAGGTCAAGGTGAGGGTGATAGGCCGGAGTGGGGTGGGGGTGGAGAGGTCAGGAAGAAGATTGCAGGTTAGGAAGGCGGTGCCGAGTTCGAGGGTTGGGACTGAGACAAGGTGGAGGGAGGGGAAATGAGGAAACTGGAGAAATCTGAGTTCATCCCTTGTGGTTGGAGGGTTCCTAGGTGGAAGATGAGGCGCTCTTCCTCCAGCTGTCGTGTTGCTATGGTCTGGCGATGGAGGAGTCCAAGGACCTGCTTGTCCTTAGTGGAGTGGGAGGAGGAGCTGAAGTGTTGAGCCACGAGATGGTTGGGTTGGTTGGTCCGGGTTCCCAGAGGTGTTCTCTGAAACTTTCCGCAAGTAGGCGGCCTGTCTCCCCAATATAGAGGCGGCCACAACGGGTGCAGTGGATGTAGTAAATGATGTCCGTGGAGGTGCAGGTGAATTTGTGGTGGGTTTGGAAGGATCGCTTGGGGCCTTGGAGGGAAGTAAGGGGGTAGATGTGGGCGCACATTTTGCATTTCTTGCGGTTGCAGGGGAAGGTGCCGGGAGTGGAGGTTGGATTGGTGGGGGGTGTGGACCTGACGAAGGAGTCATGGAGGGAGTGGTCTTTTCAGAACGCTGATAGGGGAGGGGAGGGAAAGATATCACTGGTGGTGGGGTCTGTTTGGAGGTGGCGGAAATGACGACGGATGATATGATGTATATGGAGGTTGGTGGGGTAGTAGGTGAGGACCAATGGGGTTCTGTCCTGGTGGCGATTGGAGGGGCGGGGCTCAAGGGCGGAGGAGCGTGAAGTGGAGGAGATGCGGTGGAGGGCATTGTCGATCACGTCTGGGGGGATATTGCAGTCTTTGAAGAAGGAGGCCATCTGGGTTGTACGGTATTGGAACTGGTCCTCCTGGGAGCAGATGCGGCAGAGATGAAGGAATTGGGAGTATGGGGATGGCGTTTTTACAGGGGGCAGGCTACATACACACACACATACATACATACAATCTCTCTCACAGACACTTTCAACCCCCCACCCCAGACACACGACACTCCTGCAGACACACGCATATGCATCCTCTCACAGACTTCACACACACATATACACATTCTCTCACACTCATAACCCGCCACCTCTGACAGACAGACAGACACACACACACATGCACACATACGCATACATTTGTGGGGTGAATTTGTACTTGCAGAGTTACATTGTACTTTGCTCAAAAACTGCATGAATCCATGTAAGACCCTGTTAACTCACTTTTTAGATTAGAATCAGTCTAAACATTATGGCACAGACAGGGAACACGGGGGCTAACTTTCAACATCTGATCTGGCTGACACCAATTGTTACAGTTAACCTGAGAATGTAACTTTTAAGAAAAGTTTTGTGGTTTACGTGTGAAAGAAGTGAAACTAGCGTGGTCATTCCAATAAATGAGAGACTCAACAAACAATCAAGGTATTTTTCAATGTAAAATTTCAGTTCCATCACACTGTAAACTTTTGCTATAAATTCTGTGTCTGACAATTGTGTCCTCCACAACCACCTGATGAAGGAGCGTCGCTCCGAAAGCTAGTGTGCTTCCAATTAAACCTGTTGGACTATAACCTGGGGTTGTGTGATTTTTAACTATATACATTTTTGTGTGCCATTTTGACTTGCCCTCTAAGTTTCTGTTCAAAGAATAATTGTATGTCAAATTTCACACTATACTGCAACTTCTGCCGGTTTAAAATCACCTCATAAGTTAACTGTGGAAATGATTACATTCAACTGAAAGATCCTGACATCAGACTGGATTTTGAAGCCATATTGTTGAAATAAAACTGTCCATGTTTGCTGTCATTACCCCTTTGAATCTGGCAACAACATTTGGAGTCAGCGCAAAACATGACTAAACATGGATATCATAAATGATTTGGATGCGAATATAGGAGGCATTGAGAGTAAGTTTGCAGATGACATCAAAATGGGAGATGTAGTGGACAGTGAAGAAGGTTATCTCTGAGTATAAAGAGACCATGATCAAATGGGCCAATGAAGACAGAATTTAATTTAGATAAGTGTGAGGTGCTGCATTTTGGCAAGGCCAACCAGGGCAGGACCTATACAGTTAATGGTAGGGCCCTGCGGAGTGTTGCTGAACAAAAGAGACCCAGAGGTGCAGGTCCATAGTTCATTGAAAGTGGAGTCGCAGGTAGACAGGGTGAAGGAGGAGGAGCTGGGCATGCTTGCTTTCATTGGTCATAACACTGAGTATAGGAGTTGGGATGTCATGTTTTGGCTGTACAGGGCACTGGTAAGGCCACTTTTAGAATACTGCATATAATTCTGGTCACCCTTTTAAAGGAACAATGTTGTCAAACTTGAAAGGGTGCAGACAATATCTACAAGAATGTTGCCAGGACTGGAGGGTTTGAGTTATTGGGAGAGACTAACTAGGCTGGGGTCTTTTTATTTCCCCTGCAGCACCAGAGGCTGAGGGGTGACTGTATAGAAACTTATAAAATCATGAGGGCCACGGATAGGGCAAATAGCCGAGGTCTTCTTCCTAGAGTTCAAAACAAGACAGCAAATGCATATAGACAAGAAGGGTTTAGAGGGATATTGGCCATATGCTGGCAAATGGAACTAGGTTAGATTGGGATGTCTGGTCAGCGGGGATGAGTTGGAATGAAGGGTCTATCTCTGTGGTGTATGACTCTATGATATGCTCAACCTCTCCATTCACCATCTCATCACAACCCCACCTTCCTATGCAATTCAGAAGATGTAACACTTGCTCTTTCATCTCTTCACTGTCCAGTGTTCCAAAACACCTTCCAGGTGAAGCAATATTTTGTCTTCCACTTCTTCCAATCCAGTCCATTGTATTCATTACTCAATGCAGTCTATTTTATAGTGAAGAGAAGAAATATGGATTGAGTGACCGCTTTCTGGAACACCTCCGTGTAGGCTGCAAGAATGACCCAAACTGCCAGTCACTTGTTTCAACGAACCAATGTGGTTCCATAGTAGCATTTCCTGGGCATGCTCAACAAAGCTCAACGCAAGCCGGAGGAGTAACATTTCATTTTCTGCTTAGGTATCTCAGAAGCTTGAGGACTTAAGTTGAGTTTAACAACTTCAGAGAATGACACCATTGGAAGGCTCTCTTATTACAGAGAGAGTACAGATGGTGATTTATCCCGAGGGCCACCACCTTGAGGCAAGGGGAAAGCTTCAGAAGAGGAGTCCTTCATGGTAACCTCAGTAAAAATCGAAAGAACTGCAGATGCTGTCAATCGCAAACAAAAACAAGGGCAGGGGTTGCTGGGGTGGTGGGAGTGCTCGGTGGGTGTGGCAGTGTCTGTGAAGTGAGGTCAGAGTTAATGTTTTGGGTCCAATGGCCACTCCTCAAAACTTAACTCCTTGGGGCACTGGCTCGGATTTCTCTCTGCAGATGCTGCCGGACCTCCTGAGCTTTCCCAGCAATTTTTGTTTTTGTTTATGGTAACCTCAGCCAGTGTGGGTTTGAATCCACGCTGTTGGCATCAAACTACTGTGCAAACAACCATCCAGCTAACTGAGCTAAACTGACCTCCAGTGGTAGTGCATGTATATCTGGACCAGAAAATCTGGGTTCAAGTCCCAAACCCTGGTGTGTCACACATAGCAGGTTGATTAAAGTAAGTATACTGTCCCCATTTCATGGCCATCTGAACTGTGATCACTTTATGTGGAATTAATAGTTAAAATGGGAATTATGTTCAGTTGGTTGGACCGAATCATCTGTTTCCGTGCTGTATTGATTCAATGACCGCTGTCCACCACTTTGATTATATCTCACTACTCCCACTCCAGCTATGTTTTGTTTGTGCCTTGTCGGCTTTGTCTCAGCAGAGCTGCTGCATTTCTCCACTTCATATTCACACTTCCTTCACTTAACTATACCTCCTATACTACCTTTGTGTTTTCTTCTGGGTACTCTCACCTTTTGTTCCACTTGACCCTTCTCCTCTCCCCCCCCCCCCCCCCTTGTTAATGGTACAAAACCCATTATTTTCCAGCTCCTTTCAGTTCAAGAGGAATCGTGGCGTCTAAACTTTAGTTTTGTTTCTCTCTCCCTAGGTGCTGCTAAACTTGCTGAGTTTCTCTAGCATTTTTTTCTACATTTCTAAAATTAATAAGGTCTTGCTAAAACTATACAGATCACAACTGGAATACTGTGAACAGTTAGGTTACAGCACAAGACATTGAAGGCGGTCCAGGGAATGTTCATGAGGTTGGTTCCAGGTATGGAGAGGTTTTCTTAGGAGGAGAGGTTGAGTAGTTTGGGCCTGTATTCTTCTGGAGTTTAGAAGGATGTCAGAAGACCTTATGAATCATGTATGATTCTGATGATACTTGACAGTAGATACGGAGAGGCTCTTATCCCTGGTTGCAGAATCTAGAACCAGAAAGCATATCTCAGAGTAAGGAGTTGTCCACTTAAGAGAGAGATGAGGAAACATTTTTTTCTCTCAGATGTCAGTAAGGCTGGGCCATGAGGTAAACTCAAAACAAATTCAGACAGATTTTTTAAAATTAGTCACAGAATCAAGGGTTACCGGAATAAGGCAGGAGAATGGAGTGGAGGGGTATCAGATCAGCCACAATCTCACTGAATGGCAGAGCAGACTTGATTGGTTGAATAGATGACTTGTGCTTCCATGTTTTATGGTGCCAAAAGCTGTGAATAAACTCAATATTTGACTGAATAACATTGACTGAAATACATAGTCAGCTGCATGAAAAAATCTTACTTGTATAGGAAAAGATCAAATCACAAGAAATGTGCAGATGCCTTTCAAAATTGTTAAGCTTACACCTTATTACATGGAGATAAATGGCTGTCTGCAGCATCAAGATCGCTAGATGGTACAGAACATCTGAACCATACCTTAGATGGATCTTCCGAGTCTAGCTTCCCTCCACCCTTCTCCTTCTTCCGTTTCGGTTTCTTTTTCTTCTTCTTTGCTCCCAGTTCATCCCCTGGACTCTTACTGTTTTAAAAGAAAACCAATTTGAAAATTTTGACCTGAGAAAAATGGAAAACTGGAAAGTCAAGGTTTTAGTGAAAGAATCCTCCAGCCTGACTGGTTAGGCACACAGCACAACTGGGAACAGAAAAATATTTTCAAACTTTCAGTCAGGATTCCTGATAACATCGGTGCACTGCTACCAAATATTGACAAACATAATTAACAAAGTATTGTTAGCATTTTTGGCAATATTTTCTAATTTTCCAATATAAAACTCAAGAGCATTTATATTGAAAGGAAAATTACGTAATGTGATACAATTTTACCAAATCATATGACGATGACATTACAGGAAGTTCATGAAGAAGTCACATTGGTCATAGAATTATAGAGATGTACAGTGTGGAAACAGAGGTTTCGATCCAACTTCTCCATCCCTCCCAGATATCCAAAAATAAGCTTGTCCCATTGCTAGCACTTGGCCCATGTCCCTCTAAACCCTTCCTAGTCATATACCCATACAAATGTCTTTTAAATGTGGCAATTTTACGAGCCTCCACTACTTCCACTAGCAGCTCATTCCATTTACACACCACCCTCTGCAAGAAAACGTTGCCCCTTAAGTCTCTTTTAAATCTTTTCCCTCTCACCCTAAATCTATGCCCTCTAGTTCTGGATTCCTCCAGGCCAGGGAAAAGAAATTGTCTATGTACGCTATCCATGCCCCTCATGATTTTGTAAACCTTTATAAGGTCACCCCTCAGCCTCTGACACTCCAGGAAAAACAGCTCCAGTCAATTCAGTCTCTCTCGACAGCTCAAACTCTCCAACCCTGGCAAAATCCTTGTAAATCTTTTCTGAACCCTTTCAAGTTCCACAGCATCCTTTCTATAGCAGGGAGACCAGAATTGCAGACAATATCACGAAAGTGGCTGAACCAATGTGCTGTTCAGCCACAACACATTCCTATACTCAATGCATTGACCAATGAAGGAAAGCATACCAAACGCCTTCTTCACTATCCTATCTACCTACGACTCCACGTTCAAGGATCTATGAACCTGCACTCCAAGGTCTTTTTGTTCAGCAACACTCCCCAGGACCTTACCATTCAGGTGTATAACTCCTGTCTTGATTTGGCTTTCCAAACTTTCACGTTTATCCAAATTAAACTCCACCTGCCACTCCTTAGCCCACTGGCCCATCTGATCAAGGTACTGTTGTACTCTGAGGTGGTCCTCTTGGATGTCCACCACATCTCCAATTTACGTGTCATCTGCAAACTTACTAACTACACCTCCTATGTTCACATCCAATTCATTTATATCAATGAATAAAAGCAATGGACGCAGCACTGATCCTTGTGGCACACCAGTGGTCACAGGTACCCAGTCAAAAAGGCAACTCTCCACCAGCACCCTTTGTCCTCTACCTTTGAGCAAATCCGTATCCAAATGGCTAATTCTCCCTGTATTCCACGTGATCTAACCTTGCTAACCAGTCTACCATGAGATACCTAGTTGAATGCCTTAGTGAAGTCGATGTAGATCATGTCCATCATTCTGCCCCTATTAATCCCCTTTGTTACTTCTTCAAAAAACTCAATCAAGTTAGTGAGACATGATTTGCCACACAGAAAGCCATGCTAACTATCCCTAAACAGTCCTTGTCTTTCCAAATACATGTAAATCCTGTCCCTCAGGATTCCCTCCAACAATTTGCCCATCGCCGATGTCAAGCTCATCGGTCTATCGTTCCCTAGTTTGTCCTTACCACCTTTCTTAAACAGTGGCACTACGTTAGCCAACTTCAACACTGAAAGGCAACCAACTCATAGAAGAAATCTAGCAAACCATCAGACAAACAGTTGCACCAACATTAAGCAGGAAAAAGGAAGGAAACACTCAATATACAAGAAAGGAAAGCACTAGACAGACTAAAAAAAAGATAAAAACATTGTTATCCTACCTGCAGACAAAGGGTGCTTGACAGGCATTTGAAATCAAAAAGACGACATTGAGAAAGCAAATGCACTATTTGCAGATACCAACACTTACCAAGTGGAGACAGACTTGACCCCACAACCAGAGAACCAAATCACAGCCCTACTCAAAAAACTTCAGAAATCTGGAGAAATAAATAAGACCGACTTCCAAAAAAAATGAAACCAGACGGATCCAACACACCACGCTTCTATGGATTACCCAAAATCCACAAACCAGGAGCCCCCCTCAGACCCATAGTCTCACTAACCTGGAACACCAACTTACAGACTGGCCAAGGAGCTACACCAAAGACTAAAACACTTAGTAGAAGACTCACACCACTCTACCCAAGAATTCCTCAGGATCAAAGATACCAAGATAGAAGAGGATGAAATAATAGTCTCCTGTGATGTAACAGCCTTGTTCACATCCATCAACATCAATCTGGCCAAGGAAGCACTGACTATACTGTCAGAAGAATCAAAGACACATACAACAAACACCACCAACCTCATCAGCAAGGATAATATCGTCAAGTTAGTGGACCTACGCCTTACCACTCACTTCACCTTCAACAACAAAACCTACTCCCATGGGATTTCTGATATCAGGGTCCTTAGCAGAGGCACTAATGCAGAGACTCGAACAAACAGCTCTGCTGACCATCCAACCCAAACTTTGGGTCCGCTACATGGATGACACCTTTGTCATCAGTAAATGAAACAAATGAGATGAAGTGTTCAAGGCCATCAATAATACCCTTACTGACATAAAATTCACTAAAGAGGAGGAAAAACAACAACAAACTGCCATTCCTAGATGTCACAGTAGAGCGAACAGCCAATGGGGAACTTCAAACCAACGTCTACAGGAAAACAACACATACAGACTAAATATTGAACTACAGAAGCAATCATTTCAACACCCACAAATGAAGTTGCATCAGAACGTTATTTCAATGATCCGATCACACACTGCAGCACAGAGGAAAATCACCTATATAGGGTATTCAAGAAGAATGGGTACCCAATGAATACAGTCCGCCGATTTCTCAGCAACAAACCCAAACAAGCAGACAAAACATGTCCAGAAACCCAAGCCACTCTCCCCTACATCAAAGACATCTCTGAAATGACTGCCAGATTACCCTTGGCATCACGGTGCCCACAAACCCACCAACACACTAAAACAGCAGCTAATGAACTTGAAAGACCCTATACAGACAATAAGCAAAACTAATGACATTTACAAAATACCGTGCAAGGACTGTAACAAACAAGCCACCAGGATACATGAACAACAACTAGCCACAATAAGATATGACCCACTCTCATTAGTACTTTTATACACAGATGAGGAAAGACCCACTTCGACTGGGACAATACACCATCTTAGGACAAGCCAAAGACAGGCACAAGAATTTCTAGAAGCATGGCATTCCAACCAGAACTCTATCAACAAACACATTGACTTGGAGAAGGTGAGGATTGCAGATGCTGGAGATCAGACTCCGATGAAGGGCTTATGCCCGAAACACTGATGTTCCTGCTCCTCAGATGCTGCCTGACCTGCTGTGCTTTTCTAGCACCACACTCTTGACTTCAATAAAGGGTAAGCAGTAACCTGCCAATGGATTTAAATGATTTGGGTTCATCAGTCCATTTTCTTCATTTGTCTCACTCCAACAGCCCACCCATGAAAAACTGACCATCTGCCATGGGTGAATTATTACCCAAGCACAGTGCAGGCTAGTTCACACATAAACTGCACTATTAGAAGCTTCAGAATAGTTTTACTCTAGAATGACACCATATGTGTTGGACAAACTCTGGAATTAAGATCCTGAAGCTGGATTGGAACAGAACATTTTGTGTCCTTCATTGCAGCAGCTGATAACTGCAAAGCAAAAGTGACCCACACCACCCTGGGAAATCTGTGCCAAGTGAGCTGATCTCAGATGGTACGGAACTGGACACACAATCAGCCTCCGTGTCCCCCATTTCCGAATTCCAGATTATTGCCTTGCAATCTTTTAGCAGGGATCAGGCAAAATGAGACGGAGATGCTGTCATCCCATCACCGCTGTTGATAGTTAAAACACAATACCTCAGCTCAAGCATGAATAGACAATTAGGGTGCCAAGAATCAGCGCCATTAGGAAATGAGGCTTATTTTGACATAAATGAAACTTAATTCAGCATAAATAAAGTGAGAATCTGCAAATATAAACATCCTTGTCAGACCATGTTTCCAGTTTAAAGTGCTAGTTTCTTAAGACAGAGTTTAAAAGCAGAGGTTAAAAATGCTGAGACAGTAAGATGGGGGAAAAATAGAAGTTTTGATATTGTTTTCTCGAAGTGTAACTGTCAGTTTACAGTGGGAAGCAGAGTGGTCCAGGAACAGAATGTTTACTGAACTGAGTGCTAAACTGGCAATGAAATTTAAGTGTAAATATGGTACAGTGAGTGAAGAAGGTGCTGCTTTTTAAAAAAAAAACGTCAACTGATCAGTGCCCACTTCTTTATGCCCCAAGCTTTACTTTCCTTCACTAAATTGGCAATTGGTTAAGTGACCAAATGAATGGCATTAGGTAGGCCTGATAAGGTTGTTGTGTACCATGACTGCAACATTAGGCAGCTGTGGAATGCACTGCAGAACTATATCAGCCATGAGTGTAGGTGTAGACCAAACAACAAACATTGCAGGGCAAGAGATAGGAGAGTCACTTGTTCACTTCACTCCAAAAGGCAATCACACTCCTTGGGTTAATTAGAACTTTAGACTTGGAAATTGGTCAGAGACAGGAGGGTCTGACCGCACATCAAGCAGATATGGGCTTGTAGTAATGCAAGACCCTCACAGCACATGAGTTGGACCCACAGGCATCAGGTACTTGCTACCTGTATGGAAGAGCTCAAGGGCTGCCAGATAAATAAGAAAACTGACCATAGTACAGGATACCATTCAAATGGGGAAAGGGAAAAGAAACACGGAAATTACTAGACCCCTTTGGTGTTGTGCCAACCTTTTATCCTACTCTAAGATCCAAACCAACCTACATACCCTTCATTTTGCTACAATCCTTGTGCATATCCTAGAATCGCGCAAATGCCCTTAAAGTATCTGTCTCTAATACCACTGCTGGCAGTGCATTCCATGGACCCATCACTGTGTGTCAAGAACCAACCTCTCACATTTCCCCTAAACCTTTCTCCAATCAACTTAAAATTATGCCCTCTTGGAATAGCCATTTTTGCCCTGGGAAAAAGTCTCTGACTGTTCGCTCTATGCCTCTCATCATCTTGCACACCTCAAACAAGTCGCTTTTCACCCTTCTTCACTCCAATAAGAAAAACTTGAGTGGCCTCAACCTCTCTTCATAAGACATGCCCTCCAGTCCAGGCAGCACCCTGGTAAATCTCATCTGCACCCTCTCTAAATCTCCCACATCCTTCCTATAATGAGACAACCAGAACTGACCTCAATATTCTAAGTGTGGTCTAACCGGGGCTCTGTGGAGCTGCAGCATAACCTCGCAGCTATTAAACTCAATCCCCCTGCTAATGAAAGCGAACACACCATACGCCTATCAATTCAGTTTAGTCAGGGAATAGATGCTGTTCTCAGCAGCCCTGAACAGAAGTTTCAGAAGTTGGGTTGTCTGCCTGGGACCAGGTGTCAGGATATTTTCTTAGGATGCATCGTGTGAGGATCCATTGCTTCAGTCCATGTGTGAACCTTGACATATCTAGTACTGGGAAGAACAGAAGTAATGTTTTGTTGAGAATATTGAGCAGTTAGGGGCCAAATTTAAATTCAGAACTGGAAAAGATAACCATCGCTAGGTTCTAACTCGAGTCATGCATCAATCTGCTTACACAATTAAACATATAGTCGAAAGAATGGGGATAGAAGGCAAGGTTTTAGTTCATGGGTCGCTGACACCAGTATTCAGAGACTGATGGAGTAAGCTGTTCCACTGAGACAAGCTCCACTTAACCTGAATGAGTGTTCTTGCAGATCATATGATGGAAGTTGTGAGTCGGACTTAAACTAACAGAGGCAAAAAAGAAAGGAGATTTAGAAATCCAAAAGGTTGAGACAAATGAACACTGTCGATATTTGGGCAGCACAGATGCAGAGTGGTTAGCACTGCTGCCTCACACGCCAGTATCCTGGGTTTGATTCCACCTTGAGGTGACTGTCCGTGTGGAATGTGCACATTCTCCCCATGTCTACATAGGTTTCCTCCAGGTGCTCCGGTTTCTTCCCCAGGTCCAAAAATGTGCAGGTTAGATAGATTGCCCATACAGTCCAGGGAATGTACAGGCTAGCTGGATTAACTATTGGACACGCGGTGTTGGGGGGGGGGGGGGGGGGGGGGTCGGGGTGGGATACTCTTTGGAGGGTTGGGGAGCACTCCAAGAGTCTAAGCGGCCTGCTTCCACACTGTTGAGATTCTATGATTTGAGTAAAGATAAGCAGAATAGATTGCAAGGCACTAATTGAAGGACAGGAAGTTCAGTTGCTGTCTATCTTATCACTCACCACTTCTCTAAACACTAAATATATTTACCTATTCATTCATCTACCGTTTGTGGAATCATTTCCAGATATTTGCAAAGTTCATATAACAAGGATTAATTAATTTACAAAGCAATTGCAATACAAGATTCATGAAGCAGTGATATTGTAGTAAAACACCCATGTTTGCTGCTGGTGCCAGACTGTAGTAAAACAGCTCATCCTCAGTCAACTGTACAACAGCAGTAGATATTACAAAATAACCCTACAGCAGTTACAGCGGTAAACTATCGTGAAATGTATTGAACAGCCTCTGTAGCTACTTAACCTGTTTCTTCTTTGAATTTACTGAACAGAAAACACAAACGGAGTCAAATGTCTAGGTACCAAATTAAGAGATACTAATTTGCCCCAACACTACTTACGAATTATCAGTTAGGAGGTAAAGCACATTAACATTCCATGGAGCGAGGGATCACTAATTCACCAGTATTTGTACAGAAAAAAAATATGGTCCATCACATGGTAGGGACAGCACAATAGCAGAAGAAAGCTAGAACACATTCTGCCCATTAGAACTGCCTGGACAGCCTACCAACAGATAGCACCACGTAATATCAGTATTGTGTTCAATTTGCAGACAATTCCAGAACACAGACACATCCTGCAATGTTCAGGAAACACAGTTTAAACTGCTGAAATGCTCTGAGTTTACTGAAAGTCTATTGAAATACAAAGTGGACAGTTTTATTCAATGTGAAACAACAGAAATTACACCTCAGAAATACTGTTAATGCTAACTCAGTTAGAGCCACTCTCACCTGAGTCATGGGGTTCCAGAATCAAGTCCCACTCCAGGATTTAAACACAACAATCAAAATCAGCTGGAGATGCCATATTTTGTGATGTTTGGGACTCCATCTGCTACACAGATGGACATAAAAGACTCCCCTACACTATCGTGAGGAAGAACTGCAGAATTATCTCCTGTGTCCTGCCTGAAACTTATCCTCAATCAACATCACCGAAACTGCATGATTGAACTTTTTTGTAGCTTGCCAAGTGTAACTAAATTGTTCATAGTGTTAGGTGCATTAGTCAGAGGGAAGTGGGTCTGGGTGGGTTACTCTCCTGAGGGTTGGTGTGGACTGGTTGGGCCGAAGGGTCTCTTTCCACACTGTAGGGAATCTAATCTAATTTAAATTGGAGCATGGACTGGTTGGGTTGATTGGCCTGTAAGTAGGCCGGAATTCCTGATGAAGGGCTTTTGCCCGAAATGTTGATTTTCCCGCTCCTCGGATGCTGACTGACCTGCTGTGCATTTCCAGGACTATTCTAATCTTGACTGAAGTCTAAACAACTTTACTTAAGGAAGGGTGAGCTTCAGGCAGAAAAGACAAAAAAAAACTGGAACTGGGGTTGTCTATTGAGGAAAGCTTGGAGAAGCTAGGCTTGCAATAGAGGTTAGAAGAGGAAACGTTCATAAATTATAGGAGCAGATTTAGGACAATTCAGCCCATCCTGACTGTTCCACAATTCGATCATGACTGATATACTCCTCACCCCCATATTCCTGCCTTCTCTTCATATCCCTTCATCCCATTATTAATCAAAAATCTGTTTAACTCCTCCTTAACTTTACTCCCTGACCCAGCATCCACAGTACCTTACTGGAGCGAATTCCACAGATTTACAACCCTTTGGGAGAAGGAGTATTTCCTCCACTGTTTTAAATTTGCTACTCCTTATCCTAAGACTTTGACCACTCATCTTAGAATGCCCCACAAGAGGAAATATCAATTCCACATCTATTTTATCCATATCTTTTATCATCTTAAAAAAACTCAATTTGAACACCTTCATTCTTCTAAATTCCAGAAAGCTTGGCCTAAACTGTTCAATCTCTTCATCTGACAAACCCCTCAGTCTGGGCTCAATCTAATGAACCTCCTCTGAACTGCCTCTAATACCATTACATCTTTGCTCAAATAAGGGGACCAAAACTGCACAACATTCCAGGTGCAGTCTCACCAATACTTTGTATAATTGCAACAATACTTCCTTACCTTTATATTCTGTTCCTTTAGCTACAAAAGCCAACATTAAGCTCACTTTCTTTATTATCTGCTGTACCTGCATGCTAGTTTTGTGACCCATAAACGAGTACACCTTCATCCCTCTGCACTGGAGCACCCCGAAGTCTCTCCCCATTAAGACAACAGGTCACCTTCCCATTTTCTCGGCTCAAATGCAAGATGTCACACTTAACCACGTTAAACTCCATCTACCACATTTTGGCCCACTCTCCTAACCCACCTATATCCATTTGTAAAGTTCTTATTTCCTCATTGCAATTTATCGGTCTTCCTGTTTTTGTCTCATCCACAAACTCGACTATAGAACCATGGTGGCTCAGTGGTTAGCACTGCTGCTTCACAGCGCCAGGGACCCAGGTTCAATTCCAGCCTCAGGCGACTGTGTGTGGAGTTTGCACATTCTTCCAGTGTTTGCGTGGGTTTCCTCCAGGTGCGCCAGTTTTTTTCCCACAGTACAAAAATGTACAAGTTAATGATTTGGCCATGCTAAATTGCCCATAGTGTTCAGGGATGTGTTGGTTAGAGTCATTAGTTAGGGGTAAATGTAGAGTAGTAGGGGAATGGGGCCAGATGGGTTACTCTTCAGAGGGTCGGTGTGGACCTGTTGGGCCTAATGGCCGGTTTCCACACTGTAGGGATTCTATGATTCCTATCCATGTTGTAGATTGAAAATAGCTAGGATCCAAGGACCAAACCCTGTGGCACTCCACTAATTACATCTTGCCAGAAAAAAAACATTTATCCCAGCTCGGTCTTCTGTCAGTCATCCGTCCATGCTAATAAATTACCCCTCATCCTATATAATCGAACCTTGTTAATCTTATCAAATGCCTTCCAGAAGTCCAGATAAATTACAATTACAATATCCCCATTATCCACCTTGCCTGTTACATCTTCAATGAACTCTAGCAAATTAGTCAAACATGATCTGACCTTCATAAAACCATACTGATTCTGATGGATAGCATTTTGACTTTCCAAATGTCCTGATATTGCTTTCTTGATAATTGATTCTAACACTATCCCAACAACAGGTGTTAAACTACTAGTCTGTAATTTCCCACATTTTGCCTCCCTCCCTTTTTGAATAAGGGTGCCATTCTCCAATCCACTGGAACCTTTCCTGTCCCAGGGAAATTTAGAAAGTTGACTTAAAATGAGGCAAAAAATCCTAAGGGGTCTTGACAGGGTAGATGTTGAGAGGATGTTTTTTTCTTATGGAAGAATCTTAAACATTCTGTAGAAAAAAAATTAGGGGTGCTCATTCAAAACAGAAATGAAGCAAAATCTTTGTTTCAGACAGGAGTGAGTTTTTGGAACCCCTCTAGAAAACGCGGTGGAAGCAAAGTTCTTGAATATTTTTAAGTCAGATATTTCTCGTAATAATGGTGTTGAAATGTAATGGGTTAGGTGGGAATGTAGATTTGAGGTTACAATCAGATCAGCCACGGTCATACTGAAAGATATAGCCAGCTCGAGAAGCTCAGTATCCTACTCAAGTTCCTGATTCATACGTCCACATGGGCTGAAGCATAAAACCTATACAGCAAGTTTTGAGATTTGTAACTCAGGTTGAGGTTCTGGAGGTAGGTTTGCGCGCTGAACTGGGAGGTTCATTTTCATATGTTTCATCACCATACTAGATAACATTTTCAGTGAGCCTCCGGACAAAGCCTCTGTATACAGGAAAACAACACATACAGACCAAATATCGAACTACAGAAGCAATCATCCCAACATGCACAAACAAACCTGCACCAGAACATTATTTCAATGAGCTACCACACACTGCAGCACAGAGGAACTGCATAGAGCAGAGGTAAATCACCTTACCAGAGTATTCAAAAAGAATGGGTACCCAATGAACACAGTCCACCGATTTCTAAGCAACAAATCCAAACAAGCAGACAAAACATGTCCAGAAACCCTAGCCACTCTCCCCTACATCAAAGACATCTCAGAAATGACTGCCAGATTACTCAGACCCCTAGGCATCATGTTAGCCCACAAAACCTACCAACACACTAAAACAGCAGCTAATGAACTTGAAAGGCCCTATACAATCAACAAGCAAAGCTAATGTCATCTACAAAATACCATGCAAGGAGTGTAACAAACACTACACTGGATAAACAGGCAGAAAACTAGCCACCAGGATAAATGAACATCAACTAGCCACAAAACAACATGACTCTCTCTCATTAGTATCCTTACATACAGATGAGGAAGGACACCACTTTGACTGGGACAACACATCCAACCTAGGACAAGCCAAACAGAGACACGCACGAGAATACCTAGAAGCATGGCATTCTAACCGGAACTCTATCAACAAACACATTGACTTAGACCCCATTTACCACCCCCTGAGGAAAAGAACAGGAAATGATATCACCAACCCAAGGAAACCCAAACATATAAATAGAAAGCAGGAAATACCACCAGTGCTTCATCCTGAGGCTCACTGAAGATATTACGTAGTATGGTGACGAAACGTCTGAAAATGAACCTTCCAGCTCAGTGAGCAAACCTACATCCAGAACCTAAACAGCCACATAAATTGGCAGGTTTTCATACTATTGATTGGGACTCAAAGCAGGTTCCCATTCAGTACTTACGGTACATCACTAAAAACAGCCACTCACAAAGCAAAACATAACTGGAAAATCCAGTTACCAACAGAGGTTAGTAATCTGGGCTTTGAGGGATGGATTGCCAAAGTCTAAATGCATTAATCACTTAAAAATAACTGAATGAATACTACCAAAGTGAACCAACAGTACTTCACTGATGTGTCCACCTGGCATACGTGTTCAGCTCTTCAGAGGAGAACGACAACCGACAACCATCTGACTCAGAGATAGTGACTACTGAGTCAAAGGAAAAGTTAAATAGTTGAAGTTAAAAGGAACTCTAATGGAACGATGATGCAACGGAATTCACAGTACCATCGCTGTAAAACATTGAGGCACCGTACTGGCGGTGGTGCAGTTCTGCCATTGTACAACTCTAGGTTGCAGTTCTGGTGGGGACAGATAAGTGGCTGTATAATATTGCGTTATATACTGGCAGAGACAGGCCTGTCACTACATAATCTTAAGGTGAAGAACTGGTATGGACAGGTCCGTCACTAACAGTGATGCTCTTAAGTAAGCCTGTTGGTATTTTCTCAGGGTGTGAGATCACATCCTTTCTAATAGGCTGCAGTATTTTCCTTGTATTGATGTTAGGCTAAACAGTCTGTCATTCCCAGTTTTCTCCTTCCTTTCAATTACCCAGCAAAATGACAAAGGAGGTTTATTACTCAGAAATATTGGGGAATGAAAAAATGGAACACACATAAATGACAAACAGAATTAGGACAGGGTATGATAAAATAGCATATGACAAGCTTGTCTGTAAATTTAAAGTATGTGGAAAAAATGGGCAGAAAATAGAAAATTCTTTACAACACAACAGAGATAAGGCAGTTAATTAGAACTTACAAAAGTTGTTCTTACAGAGAGATGGCACAGACAAAACTGGCTAAACCATGTTCTTTCTTGCTGTGCGTATTCCTCAATGCTGGACTGACATGAGTATTGGTGTAGCCAAAAAACGTGTATTTTCCAGGGTCACATAGCTGTGTTACTCAGACATCTTTCCAATAAAGGAACTCCAACATTCCTAGCTACAAACATCATGTACAGCCAATCAGAGAAGGCAGTCTGCAGTGCGTCTATCAAGTAGCAAAATTGAAAAACACAACTTACTCTTCATTACATGCTAAAAACATTTCTTCTTTTACCCTACAACTATCCACGAAGCAAGTTGTGGGGCTAGGTGACTATAAAGTTTCCCAATGCTTTTAATCTTATGACAATAGTTTCCTACAATATCTCAATATTCTAGAAGTTTCAGAGAACATCTCTGGGACAGGCACTAAACAACCCCACCGCCCCGTAGCCGAACACTTTGACACCCCCTCCCACTCCACCAAGGACATGCAAGTCCTGAGCCTCCTCCACCACCAAATTCTAGCCACCTGATGCCTGGAGGAAGAACACCTTATTTTCTGCCTTGGGACTCTGCAACCACACAGAATCAATGTCGATTCCACCCGTTTCCTCAGCTTCTCCCTCCCCCCCACCTTATCCCCCGTCCAATCCTCCAACTCGGCAACACCCTCTTGAAATGTCCTACTTTTCCATTTTCTTTCCCATCTATCTGCTCCGACCTATCGCCATCACCTCCCACCTTCATCTACCTATCGCAGTCCTAGCTACCTTACCCCCAGCCCCAACCCTTCTCCCATTTATCTCTCAGCCCCCTTGCCCACCACCGTGCGCCCCCCCCGCCCCCAACATTCCTGATAAAGAGCTTATGCTCAAAACCTCAAGTCTCCTGCTCCTCGGATGCTGCCTGAGCAGCTGTGCTTTTCCAGCACCATACTTTTTGACTCTGATCTTTGGCATCTGCAGTCCTCCCTTTCTCCTACTGATTAGATTAGATTCCCTACAGTGTGGAAACAGGCCCTTCGGCCCAACAAGTCCACACCGACCCTCCAAAGAGTATCCCGCCCAGACCCATTCCTTTACCCTATATTCACTCCTAACACTATGGTTAATTTAGCATGGCCAATTCACTTAATCTGCATATCTTTGGATTGTGGGAGGAAACAGGAGCACTCGGAGGAAACCCCACACAGAGAAGAATGTGCAAACTCCACACAGACAGTCGCCCGTGGCCAGAATCGAACCTGGGTCCCTGGTGCTGTGACGTAGCTGTGCTAGCCACTGAGCCACCATGCCACCCCACCATTAACTTACTCACTGTACTCTGAGTAAGTTAATGGAAACCAAGTGGACACTTTTCCTATCACACTGCTAACTGAGAGCCTTAAGTGGGCATTCACGAGCCACTCAAGTACCTTTGTCAGTGTTCACCCAGTTGCAGTCAGTGACTTTGCATTCCAGAAACCAGAGAATCACTCCCTGTTTGAATTGCTATCATGCTTACAGTGGTAGGAGAAGGTTTTGTTCAAAGGCAATTAGTGCTTCAACTAGGGAACTGGTATGGGGAAGAAAGGGAGCCAATGACAGCCACACTCATGCCCTCGCTATCAACCACCTCTGACTGCCGATATGTCACCATCTACAGCCTGGGTCCATAAAATGTAGGAGCAGATTTAGAACATTCAGCCCACCAAGTCTGCTCCACAATTCGATCATGATTTTACAACTCCATTCTCCTCTCTTCTCTCTGTAACCCCGATCCCCTTACCAATCAAGAAGCCATCTCTGTCACAGAGATGTACAACACTGAAACAGACCCTTCGGTCCAACTCGTCCATGCTGACCAGATACCTCAACCCAATCTAGGCCCGCCTGCCAGCACCCAGCCAATATCCCCCCAAACCCTTCCTATTCATATACCGTCCAGATGCCTGTTAAATGTTGTAAGTATACTAGCCTCTACCATTTCCTCTGGCAGCTCATACCATACACGTACTACCCTCTGTGTGAAAAAGTTGCCCCGAGGTCTTTTTTTATATCTTGCTCCTCTCACCTTAAACCTATGCCCTCAAGTTCTGGACTCCCCCACCCCAGGGAAGAAACTTTGTCTATTTATCGTATCCATGCCCCTCATAATTTTGACACTCAACAATTTGGCCTCCACAGCCCTCTGCGGCAATGAGTTCCACAGATTTACCACCCCCTGGATGAAGCAATTCCTCCTCATCTGAATTCTAAAGGTTGTTGACTCTGAGGCTGTGACCTCAAGTCTTAGTATCTCTTACTAGTGCAAACTTCTTCTCCGTGTTCACTCTATCAAGTTTCAATGAGATTCTCCCTTATTCTTCTAATCTCAGAGTACATACCCAGATCGCTCCTCATATGACAAGCCCTTCATTACCAGTATCATTCTTGTAAACCTCCTATGGACCCTCTTTGAACACTGCACATTCATGCTTGGTTACGGGGCCCAAACTGGCTCACAATATTCCAAAAGCGCTCTAACCAGAGGTTTACACACAGCTTCGGCAATACATCTCTGCTCTTGCATTCTAGCCCTTTAGAAATGAATGGTTAATGTTGTGTTTGCCTTCCTGACAGTCAACTGTACCTGCATGCTAACCTTAAGAGAATCCTGAAGTTGGACTCCCAAGCCCCTTTATGCTTCAGATTTCAAAAGCCTGTGCCTGTATAGAAAATAAACTGTGTCCCTAACCTTCCTACCAAAGTGCACAACCTAACACTTTCCCACACTGGATCCTAGTTGCCACTGCTCTGCCTACTCTCCTTGCCTGTCCAAGTCCTTCTGTCACCTCCCTGCTTCCTGTAACTGCAAACTTAATGCCCTCAATTCCTTTGTCCAGATTGCTAACATATACCATGGATATCTGTGTCCCAACACTGACTCCTGCAGAACTGCTTCCTGAAAAAGACCCCTTTATCCCTATTCTCAGCCTTCTGCCAGTCAGCCAATCCTCTATCCATGCCAATATCTTTGTCCTAACACAATGGGCTCTTACCTTAGCAGCCTCCTGCGCAGCACCTTCATCACTAGCTGTCAAGAAATCCAAATAGATCATGTCCACTGGCACTCTTTGTCTAACTTGCCTGTTACCCTTTCAAATAATTCTAATTCACTTAATAGACATGGCCTCTCCTTCATAAAGCTGTGCTGACTTAACCCTATTTTAGCATGTACTTCCAAGTACTCTGCAATCCTATCTTTACTAATGGTATCTACAATCTTACTAACGACTGAGGTCAGGCTAACCAACCTATAGTTTCCTGTCTTCTGTTTCCCTCATTTCTCAAATAGAAGTGGTACATTAGCCATTTGCCTTTTGTCTGGGACACTCTCTGACTCCAGCGATTCCTGAAAGATCACCATCAATGCCTCTTCAATCTCCTTCAGAATTCTGGGATGTAGTCCATCCATTGCAGATTATTTATCCACCTTCAGATTTTTCAGTTTCCCAAGCACCTTCAGCTTAATGATGGCCACTACACTGACTTCTGGCCCCTGAGCTATAGGGAGAGATTAAATAGGCTAGGACTATTGTCCCTGAAGTGTCGGAGGCTGAGGGGTGACCTTATAGAGGTTTATAGCATCATGAGGGGCATGGATAGGTAAATAGACAAAGTCTTTTCTCTGGGTGGGGGAGTCCAGAAGTAGAGGGCATAGGTTTAGGATGAGAGGGGAAGATTTAAAAGGGACCTAAGAGGCAACTTTTTCACGCAGAGAGTGGTACGAGCATGGAATGAGCTGCCAGAGGAAGTGTTGGAGGCTGGTACAATTGCAACATTTAACAGGCATCTGGATGGGTATATGAATAGGAAGGGTTTGGTGGAATATGGGCCAGGTATTGGTAGGTGGGTTGAGATTGGGTTGGGATATCTGGTCGGCATGGATGTGTTGGACCGAAGGGTCTGTTTCCATGCGGTACACCTCTATGACTCTGACTATTTCATGAAAACTACATTACTGTATAGACAGGCTGGTCAGATGAGCTGAACAGCAGCAAATGAAACTTCATTTTGGAAAGTGTAGGTGATGCATTTTGGGAAGATTAACAAGACAAGGGAATAAACATTGATTGGTAAAAAGCTAGATAGTTACGGGGGATCACTGCTGTGCATGTCCATAGATCCTTGAAGGCAGTGAGCTAGTGTGGGTAAGGTGGCTTATGGAATGTTTGCCTTCATTAGTCACCATTGAATACAACATCAGTTCACAGAAGTACACAGTACATTTATGGTTGCCACACAATGGGAAGGATATGATTGCACTAGGGAGGGTGCAGAAAAGATTCACCAAGATGCTGCGTGTCCTGGAATGAATCAGCTACAAAGAGAAGCTGGAGAAGCTCAGGTTATTTTCCTTTGAGCAGAAAAGGTTGAGCAGTGGGATCTAATTGAGGTGTACAAGGTGGATGAGCATAGATCATGTAGATATGGAGAACATTTATACTTAGTATGGTAGTCAACAAGGTGTTAGGCAGAGATTTAAGTTAACAGTAGGAAGTACAGTGGATTCTATTAAACATGATTTGGAGATGCAGTTGTTGGACTGGGGTGTACAAAGTTAAAAATCACACAACACCAGGTTTCAGTCCAACAGGTATAATTGGAAGCACACTAGCTTTCGGAGCATCGCTCTTCATCAGGTGGTTGTCTAGTAAAGATTCACTCACGGGTTTGGGGGTAGATCCAGAAATCACTGTCTAAATGTGTTGTAGAGGCAGGAACTATCAAGTAGTATTTAGCTAAATACTTGAAATGCCATAGTCACAGAGCTATAGGCATGTTAGAAAATGGGTTCAGAACTGATGTATGTTTGATGACTGGCTTGGACATGAAGGACGTTTTTTGACATGATAAAAACTCTGACTCTATGGGATTAATTTCTTTTCTTGTTCAGTCAGGATTGTACAACATAGACAAAACAAACAGTATCTGCATGCCAGTGTCAAACAGTGATACAGTCTGGTAGCCACTAGAGTTGTAAACCCAGGATGACATGAACACATTGTACACACCAGAACTTCAACCCATTGTAAAGTAGTGAAGGGCACAGGCAGGTCTGTCACTATATTCCAGTGCTATACAGTGATAAGTCTATATCTAGTAATACTGAATCCCACTGACTAAAATATACTCCACATAATTTTATATATAGAGTTTTTGTGCTGTAGATCTCTACAAAAGGCCCTTCAGCCCATCACTTCTGTGCTGGTCAAAGACAAGCACTCAACAAATCCAATCCGTTTTCTTGCACTTGGCCCACAGCTTTGTACACCTTGACATTGCAAGTGCACATCTAAATACTTTTTGAACATTATAAAGGTTTCTGCCTCTACCAGCCTTACAGGCAGTGAGTTTTAGATTCTCACTATCCTTTGGGTGAAAGAGCTTTTCCTCACATCTCCTCTAAACCTCTCGTCTCTCACTGTAAATCTATGGTCCCTGGTCAGTGATCACTCCAATAAGGAGAAAGGTTTATTCCTGTCTTACCCTATTTATGCTCCACATAATTGCATACACCTTAATCATATTCCTTCTCAATCTTCTCTGCTCTAAGGAAAATAACCCCAGCTTATCCATCTCCCTTCATAACAATCTCTCCAGTACAAACAACATTCTGGTAAATCCCCTTGCACCGTCTCCAGTGTTAAAACATCCTTCCAGAACTGCTCACAATACTCTAGCTGTGCCCTAACCAATATTTTATTTAGTTCCACCATAACTTCTCTGGTCTTAAACTCTAAATCTTGGCAAATGAAGGAAACAAAATTTAAAATAAAGAAATAAATGAAAACATTTCATAATGTCAAAGTTCTGGAATTTTACTGTTAGATGCTCTTCAGAACTAAGCCACATTCAAGCCCAACCATTTACACTTCACTGAAATGTTAATTAAAACATTGTTAAGTGCCACTTAAAATCAGGTGAAGAAATTATAGAATTCAGCACATGAGCTAAGGTGATATTTCAGTCCAGTTGTGACAGTTTACTGTTTCTATATAAAGCAATATTTATTGCACTTCAAAAGTGATTTATTTAGATCATACTTACAGAAGCTGTGAGGCTGTGATCAGATGCTAAATTAATCTGTTATTTCCTAAATAGTAAAGAAATCATTTTAAACCCAAGGTGCCTAGAAATGCAGGAAATGGGCCTGTTCCAGATTGCCAGCAAATCCTGAGATCATTCCAAGTGAAAGGAGACTCACAAGGAGCTGCTGCGATTTGTAATCATCTGGATTAACTACAGTATCACATCATTCCAACAATACAGAAAGAGGCCATTTTGCCCTTCAAGTCTGCATCGAATCTTCCAGAGATCCTGCTCCTCGGATGCTGCCTGAACTGCTGTGCTTTTCCAGCACCACCTCTAAACCAGAATCTGATTTCCAGCATCTGCAGTCCTTGTTTTTACCAAAGATCCTCCCACCCAAACGCACACTTCCATCCTATCTGCGTAAATCCACATTTTACCATAGCCAATTCACCAAACCTGCACATCTTAAACTGAGAGAGCACCCGGAGAAAACCCATGCAGACATGGGGGGAACATGCAAACTCCACACAGTCACCCAAGGCTAGAATCAAACTCAGGTCCCTGGCGCTACGAGGCGGCAGTGCTAACCACTGAGACATCCCTAACCCATTAGACCTTCAGTAGAAAGTAGACCACATAGTAGCCTTTGATCATTATACCAAGAGTGGTAAACACATGAATACATGGAAGTGTAGCCATGATGGAGGAGAGCAAGATGACCCTCCCACTCAACGTGAGAGCTATAAACTGGACTCAGTAATAAGGAAGGCTGAATATGGCTTCCATAAGCACTAGATAATCTGTTTTTAAGTGTTTATCACGGTGCTATTTGTGGGAGCTTCCAGTGAACAAATAGGCTGCAGAGCTTCCTAAACTAGAAAAGGTGATTAGTGTTGAAAAACAAAAACTGCTTTGCAATATCTATAAAGGGATGTACCCTACATCTCAAACTAAGCTGCTCCAGTAGTTCTTACACTGGCGATTATCTCAATGTGAAAAATTGCCGAGGAACATCCTGTCCACAAAAAGCAGGACAAATTCAACCGAGCCAGTTACCATCCCATTATTCTACACTCGATCAGTAGCAAACTGTTGGAAGGGATTGTTGACAGTGCGATCAAATTACACTTCTTCAACAATAACTTGTTCACTCCAGTTTGGATTCCACCAGATCCATTCAGCTCCTGATCTCATTACAGTCACAGTCCAAACGTTGACAAACGAGCTGACTTGAGACAGAGAGATGAGGGGAGGGTGACTACCATGGTATCAATGTGATAGAGTGAGGCCTCAAGGTACCAGAGCAAAACTGAACTCATTGGTATCAACAGGGAAAATTTTCACAGGTGGCAGTCATACCTAACACAAAGGAAGATTGAAGTGGCTGTTGGAGGTCAATGACCTCAATCACAGGAACTCGACACACAAGTTCTCAAGGTAGTGTCATAGACCCAACCATCTTCAGCTATTTCAATGATTTTCTATCATAAAGTCAAAGGTCTTTTAGTATCTACTAGATTCTATTGAAGGTAACAAAGTAAAATGGGGATTGAAGAGTTAATTAAAAGAGCTCTTGTAGCTACTACCATAGAAGCAGGATGGTGGCTCAGTGGTTACCACTGCTGCTTCACAGTGCCAGGGACCTGGGTTCGATTCTAGCCTCGGGTGGCTGTCTGTGTGGAGTCTGAACATTCTCCCCATGCCTGCTTGGGTTTCCTCCCACAGTCCAAAGATGTGCAAATTAGGTGAATTGGCCATGCTAAATTGCCTGTAGTGTTAGGTGCATTAGTCAGGGGTAAATAGGGGAATGGGTCTGGGTGGGTTACTCCAACCAGAGGGTTGGTGTGGACTTATTGGGCCGAAAGGCCTGTTCCATACTGTAGGGAATCTAATATAATCTGAAAACATCCATTCTTGTCTGATCTCTGAAACTAAGCAGACTCAAGCATACTTGGATGTGATTTTTGGTCTCTGGACTATCCAACAATGCTGATACATCAAGCCTCCTAGATAGTGCACCCTGGTGATGTATTTCTTCTACAGGGTTCCTAACCTCAATTATGACATGCAGCTCCCATTCATAAGGTCTTCAGGGCTCCCTCAGGATGCTGCCTATCTTTTACCAGAGCCTGATCAATATCTGGAACATAATGAACTAGGAGAAAGTGAGGACTGCAGATGCTGGAGATCACAGTGGAAGAATGTGGCGCTGGACAAGCACAGCAGGTCAGGCAGCATCCAATCGATATTTCAGGTATAAGCCCTTTATCAGGAATCTCCAGATCTTCCCACTTCACAATAGCTGCAGCTTAGGGATCCACATCTCCACTATTGTGGATTTGAGTGGGAGGGGGGCGCCATGGCTGGGAGGGTGACCAGAATTGGCAAATGTTCTGGGTGGTAAAGGCCTGGGCTTAATGCTGCTGCAGGAACTGGCAAACAGGGCGGCAGAGGACATCCAGTAACCACAACCATTTTTTTGGATTAGATACGACTCAACCAGCACTGAATTTTCCTTCCATTTCCTTTGACTTCACTCTCCCCAAGCCTTTTTGCTGACACAATTGGTCTCTCATATTTTCCACTCATGAACTTCTACATTAACAGTTTGGAGATTAAAGCTGGTCTTCCAACAAGGGGAAGGGAGAAACTCATGAGTTTGCTGAAATTCCTTCACAGAGGCTTTTCTTTGGGTACCACAGCCCAGGAGCTGGTAGCTTTCAGCACCTTAAGCAAAAACAAGCATGAGTGGTTACAGGCTACTCTACTATGGAGACACCACAGATGTCTCCATGATGTCCACTGAATGTACAAACCAACATAGTGGCAACATAGCTCAATATTGAGAATTTGAACAGATTAAAACTCCTCCATTTTGCCTTGCTTCAGATGAGCTAACAGCGCACAGGCCAAGGAGTACACATGGAACTATCGATCTTATATCACTCACTAGGTGGTCTCCATCCAATAAGGCCAACCATTGCAAGGAATTGAAGAAACATTGCTTGAGTTATTGAAAACTGGTCATTTCAGCAGAAGCTGACGTATTCTAGGAGGACATGGAAAATTAAATCCAATGCGCCCTCACAAGAGGAGATGCATTCAGTGTTCTCATTGCATATAATCAATTGTTTGAAGTACATTCAGTGGGAGCTGACGAAGAAATGGATTATGAGTATTTATGAAGGCCAAAAATAGGTTTATGTGCATTCTGTTGAATAACATCAGATCAGAAAGTTTCCAAAGTTTAAGAAAATACTTTGAGTCTTTATCCTTGTTTTTCAAAATCAACTAAATTCTGTATCTCAATGCACAACTTGCTAGAGGTTTGTTGCTACTCATGTTGAAATGTCCAATCTGTTCAGAAACACATGTTCCACGACCTTACACTGTGAACAGAAAAAAGGCATGCAGTGCTTGAGCCTTATATCATTTCAAAAACTCTCAAACTAACAACCTGTACTCTGTCAGATCAAGGACACTTGAGACACTGTCCATTCAGAAGCAACTGCAAGCCACAATAGAACCTGCACTTTGACTATCTCTTTGCAGAGATGGTTCACGCTCCTGACAAAAGACTAGCAAAAGTGTTATAATTCAAGATGGCACATCAGGCCAGTGGACACTATTAAAATAAACACCCACTTGCAATTTTACAATATCTTTAACAACACCTCTCAAGGAACTTTATAAAAACATTATCAGACATATCGGACAGAGGGCAATTGACCAAAATCTCAACCATGGTAGTAATTTTTCAAACCTTTATGCCCAAAGACTGAGGGAGGAATTTTCAGCACTCAGGACAGAATGTGAAGTGCACAGAGATCTTGGAAAGTTGCATGACTGGAGAGGTAAAGCAATGAAGAGGTTCAAAATGGAGAGATAAAACCATAAAGCGGTGCGGAAACAAAAATCAGAAACTTTAAAAAATCAAAACAATGCTGAACCACGAGCCAGTAGAGGTCATCAAGTGATGGGTGAACAGATAAGTTGTGGTCTGTATAGCCACACAGCTCTTGAATCAGCTACTGGGATAACTCTGCACAGATGTGCCAAACCAGGAAACAAAGACTGACAGCAAATAGAACTAACAAAGAGAAAGTGGGCTTCTTCACCAACCTTAGCAAAGATGGAAAACAATGTAGGAACAGAACATTAGGATGAACAGTTGACTACAAGTACAGACTTAAGAAATTATGAAGTCTCTTCCCTGGGATGAGGGCATCCAGAGCAAAGAGGGCATAGTTTAGGGTGAAAGGCAAAAGATGTAAAAGGAGTTATGAGACAATTATTTCACGCAGAGGGTGGTGCATGTATGGAATGAGCTGTCAGAGGAAGTGATGGTGGGCTGGGACAATGACAAGATTAAAAGGCATCCGGATGGGTATACAAATAGGAAGGGTTTAGTGGAATATAAGTCAAGTGCTGACAAATGGGACTGGGTTAATTTAAGATATCTGGTTGGAATGAAGGATCTGCTTCTGTGTTGTATATCTCTATGACTCTGTTACCTTTTGAATTGGGGATTGACACAATTTTAACACAAGCCTCAAGAAACATGAGCACATAATCCCAATTGACACACAAATGTGATGAGGGACTGAGCACTGCCTTTACACAGACACAGATGGTCTGACTACCTCTGTGGTAAAATGGGAGATGGAGTAAAAGGACTCACCATGCTACTCAAAAAGAGGGGAGCACTGCTTAGTGTCATAACCAATCTTGATAACTGAACCCAATATCACAAAAACAGACTTAATAGCGATGGTTGAGGGATGTGCATCACCGTATAGCTATGTGATTACAAGGATTTGAAAAGTGCTCAGTGGCCTGTATCTCACTGTGAGACACCCAGAGAATGTGCAAGGAGCTGCGTAAATCCTAATCCTGGATCTGAGCAGCCACGGGGGTGTGGGGAAGAAGCCGGTGTTAATGCCCTGAGGGCCTCCACTGAGGTGCGAGGTGGGTGTGATCCTACACCGAGAGGGAAAGGGACCTTGTGCTCCCACTAACAGCTCAGGCGGATGGCGGAAGCTCGCTACGCTGATGGACGTGGACACCGCCCAATCAGGGAGCACCGTGCCGGCGGATCCCGCCTACTATCACTGTCACTGAGTGGGACTGTCCAATGGGCGCGGCGGAGGTGGGCGGGGTTTAGGTGCGGGGCGGGTGGGGGAGGGTGAGGTGTGAAGGCAGCGCCGTCTCCCCGGGGCCGAGCCCTGAGCCTTGGGCCCTGTCAGAGGCAGCAGCCACCCTCACATACCCTTTAGTGTGCGCGTGCTCCTCTTCATTCTCACAGTCGCTGCCGCAGCCGTCTTGCTCCTCCGCATCTTTTGTTGCTGTCTCATGATCGTCTGCCATGATTCGGGGATCAGACCGCGATCGGGCGACTCACGAAGCGACGCAGCCGCTGATTGGCCCGGCGTCCCTCCCGCCCCCTTCCTCCGGCGGTGCCTTTCCCATAGGTCCACGCTACGCATGCGTCGGCGCCTTGTGGCGGTGACAGCGGGAGGATGGGAAATGCGGCATGCTGGGAATTGTAGTCCTCCGACCGCAAGTGGCACCGCTGGGGCAAGCAGATATGTCATCATAGAGACTACAGATACCAGCATGCAACGCGAGCCGCTTGGAGCTGAAGTTGTTTTAACCTTTTAAATTCGGAAATAGTTGTACAAATGTCTAGGAGAGGAATGATAAGCTGTTCTGAAGGAACAAGTTCTAGTAACAAATATATGTACACCCACATTCACTCCCAAACCGCACGGTCTCAACTCAGGAACCTGGATTCTGGGGAGGGCTGAGTAAAGGTCAGACTGATTGGTCGTTTGTTGGACACCCGGCCAATTAGCGAGCGGCTTCTTTCTGTGTGCCCCCCCCCCCCCGCCGCCGCTTCTCGTCTTGTGGGCCCGAGGCGCCGGGAGTCGGGTTAAAGTGAGTTGGGTTTGTCTAGATGGTAGTGCGAGCCAGGGTTGGTGACAGAGGAGGTGGATTGAGGCCTGCTCTGTCTCTGGCCTGGTGTCCCCTCTCTCTCTGCTCCCTCACCCTCCCCAATGTCACCTGAGGCCCCACCCCCCTCTCACGGCTCTGCCACTACCCCCGGCTGCCTTCGGTCTGACACTGCCAGCTCCGATGGCACGTTGTTAAGGTCCTGCCTTTAACCTCGGGTCCAAGGCCCAGTTGCAGTTTGTGCCCATCGTGGAACGGTTATAGCACAGAGGCTTTTCGGTCGGTTGTATTCCTACTATACAAGGTAGGCAAGCAGGAGGCTGCAAGAACGCAGCAAGCCAGGCAGTATTAGGAGGTGGAGGAGTCAACGTTTCGGGTGTAACCTCCTGCTTGTCTACTTTGAATTCCCGCATCTGCAGGTTTTTTTGTCTCTAAGTTGCAAGTACAAAATAAGATGAGTTTAATGTAGTGCAAGGTCCCACCAGGGATTCTCTGCATTCGAGGCTGTGCTTAAGATTTATCCGATGTAGAGACCGTTATTCATGCTAACAATTTCACAAACTGCACTACACAATCTTGTAGCCTTACTCTTCCCTACAATCCTCTCGCTGCAAACTGCCCCTCAAACAATGATTTTGTTTTATTTATCCTGCTGATTGAATGAGCTCTCGTAATCTGGCATCTAAAGGTTGACAATTGATCTGTCTAACCGTGTTGGGAATATGCCCCATATTTGGCCCTTAAATCCTGGGTGGGAATCGAGCCTGAAGTTTATGGCTGAGGCAGGGCCAGAACCTACAGCACTGCAAAACCACCTTGTATAAGATTGGAACAAATCTCCTTGCCCTTTCAAATACAAGGAGGATGAAATACTGAATTAAGGTTTTGGGCAAGAGATGCAGGGTGTGTGAGAAAGAACTTAAACTATATGTTGGAGTGACTTGGAACTCGCTTCTCGTGGCTGGTGAGCGTGGAAACAATCAATACTTGGAACAGGCTGAAGGACAGGAAGAATTAATTGAAGTGCACAAAGCTATGAGGGGACTGGATAGGAAGAACTCCCTTATCAGAGGGTCAATTAGCTGTGCTCTAGATTTAAAGTGTTTGCCAGAAAGCTTGGAGAGCATGTGATGGTAGGATGGAGAATCAACCAGGGAATGGTAGGCATTTGGTACTTACTGCCTGAAAGGATAGAGTCATAGAACTTTGTAGCGTGGAAATAAAACCATTAGTTCATTATGTTTGTATGGTCATCAAGCACTTGACTAATCACACTTTCAATACTTGGCCCATTACCTTGTGTGGTATGGCATTTCAAGCATTCCTGCACCCCTTTGACCTATGAAGTGCTATTCCAATCCTATTTCCCAGTACTTGGCCTATAGCCTTGTTTACTTTGGTATTGAATGTAAACCTAAATACTACTAAAATTGGCTTGTGGGTAGGAAGCTGTGACTGGCATAAGGAGTTTTTTTTTTTACAGATTCGTGACCAGTGGGGTTCCACAGGGATCAGTCGTGGAACTTCAAATGTTTTGGCAATAAATGTCTTGGAAGAAGGGAGTGAATGTACTGTAGTTAAATTTGCAGATAACAAAAATAGTTGGATAAGCAGGTTGGGATGGATAGAATTTACAGAAAGATATTGATAGGTTAAGTAAATGGGCAAAATGTTGTGAAACGTTGGAAAGTGGAAAGTGTTCATTTTTGAGGGAAACAGAATATTATTTAAATGGAGGGAAAGCTGCAACACAGGCCTGGAAGGTAATCAGGAAGACTAATGGAATGTTGGTCTTTATTTCAGGGGGGTTGAGCCAAAGAGTAGGGACTGCAACTCTGCAAGGTGTTGGTGTGACCGCACCTGGATTTCTGAGAGCAATAGTTACTGGAGCCAGTTCAGAGAAGTTTAATAGGATGACCCCCTCATATAAAAGGGTTGTCTTATGTGCAAGGACGAAACAGTGTGGGACTGTGCGTATGGCAGTTGAGGAAATGAAAGGTGATATCTGGAAATAGGCTTGATACAGGAAGAATGTTCCTGATGTTGGCGAGGTCTGGACCTAGGGGTTACAGCCTAAGAATAAGGGATAAGTCATTCAGCACTGAGATGAGGAAGAATGTATTCACCCAGAGAGTTGTGAACCTGTGGAATTCTCCACCACAGAAAGGTATTGGGGGCAGTTCATTAAATATATTCAAGAGGGAGCTGGACATGGCCCTTGTGGCTAAAGGGGTCAAAGCTTGCATGGGATGCTGAAAATACATGAGCAGCCATAATCATATTAAACGGTAGTACAGACTGGAAGGGCTGAATATCCTACTCTTACACCTACTTTTTATGTTTTATCTCATTGAAACATGTATGATTCTTAAGGGGTTTGACAGGGTGAATACTGATAGGATGTTTCCCCTCATGGGAGAGTCTGGGACAAGAAGACATAAGCTCAGAATAAAGGACAATAATTTAGGACGAAGAATTTCTTCTGAGGCTTGAGATTCTGGAGCGATATGAAGGTGAAGCTAATGTGAGAATCCAAGGCTGAGATAGGTGAATTCTTACTCAGTAGGGAAATCAAGGATATGGAATAGTGGACTCTTTATCACTCATCATGTTCTTGAATGAAGAAACAGGCTGGAGGGGCCAAACAACTTACTCCTGTACCTATTTCTCATGCCCTGTTCGCCTTCTCCACTGCCTGCTGCACCTGTAGGCTTACTTTCAATGACTGGTGTGCAAGCACATCCAGGTCTCATTGCATTTCCACCTTTCCCAATCTATTGTCATCTGAGTGGATAATTTCACATTTATGCATTTTATAATTCATCTGCAATGTATTCATCCAATCACTGAACTTGTCCAAATCACACTAAGGCATCTCTGCATCCTTCCCTTGGTTCACCCTCCCACCTGGTTTTGTGTCATCTCAAATTTAGAGATGTTACATTTAGTTCCCTTGTCTACATCATTAATATATATTATGAATAGCACTGATTCCTGTGGTGCCCAACTGGTCCCTGTTAAAAAGACCTGTTTATTTCTCCTCGTTTCCCGACTGCCAACCAGTTCTCTGTCCATGTCAATATACTACCCCCAATCCCATGCACTTAAATTTTACATGCTAATCTCAAATGTGGGACATTATTGAAAGCCTTCTGAAATTCCAAGCAAACAACATCCATTGGGTCCCCCTTCTCAAATATACAAGTTACATCTTTGAAAAGTTCTAGTACATTTGTCAGATAAGATTACCCTTTTGTAAATCCATGCTGTCTTTGTCTGGTCCTTGATCCCAAGTACTCTGCTATTAAATATTTTTAATGGAGTCTAGCATTTTCCCCATCACTAATGTCAGACTAACTGGTCTATAATTCACTGTTTCTCTCTATTTCCTTTTTTAAATACTGGGTTATGTTAGCTATCCTTGAATCCATAGCAACTGTTCCAGAGTTTATAGAATCTTGAAAGATGACCACCAATGCTTCCAGTGTTTCTAGGGCTACTTCCAAAAATACTCTGGAATTATGGATTATCAGATTTGGGGATTTATTGACTTTGAGCTCATAAAATTCCCTGATACCATTTTCCTACTTGTATTGATTTCACTAGACTGTGTGTTCCATAACATTTTTGTCCTCCTTCGTAAATGCAGAATTAAGCAAGGTATTTTTACTTGTCTATTTGT
Source organism: Hemiscyllium ocellatum (assembly GCF_020745735.1). Classification (NCBI taxonomy): domain Eukaryota; kingdom Metazoa; phylum Chordata; class Chondrichthyes; order Orectolobiformes; family Hemiscylliidae; genus Hemiscyllium; species Hemiscyllium ocellatum. The sequence goes on along the minus strand of NC_083432.1, from coordinate 6,583,697 downwards.
CTTCACTTACTCTTTTTCTTCAAATACCTAAAATGCTTTTCGAATCACTTTTCATTCTTTCTCTCATACCCTATTTCCCCCTTATTAATCAAACCCTTTGTCCTCCTTTTTCTGAAATCTGAACTGGTGAAAGTCCTCATGTTTGCTTCTTTGTTTGTCCGACTTGGATGTCATTTCTTTGGATCTAATACGGCCACTATGTTCCCACGGTTGAACCACCTTTCCCTTCTCTACTCTAAATGATACAGTCCCCCAATCTGTCTAGTCTCTCTTAACAGCTGGAATGCTCCAGCCCAGCAACATTCTGATGAATTTCTTCTGCACTGTCTCTAATGCAGTCATGCCTTTGCAATAATGCGGTGAGCGGAGGTGTAGCTATGGCTTAACTGACAGTTTATTCAGCACCATCATGGCTTCCCTACTATTAATATCTTGAATAACAAAGATAACTATCCAATATGCCACCTTAATCATTTTCTCGACCTGTTATACTTCAAGGCTCTGTGGACCTACGTATCAAGGTTTTTCTGATCTCCTGTATTTCGCAGGATTCTACCATTCAGCATCCTTTGCCTTGCTAGTCCTTTCAAAATGCATCACCTCACACTTTTTTGAATGAAATTCTAATTACCCTTCCTCCTGTCTGACCAGCCCTAAAGTCTTAGGCTTTCTTCCTTGATATTTACCATGCCACCAAGTTTCCTATATTCTGCAACCTTACTGATTATACCTCTTATAACGAGTCTCATTTTTAAAAGGTGGTTTAGGGTGCATGTGAAGTTCTGTAACGTTCCTGGATGTGGAAGAATGCTGGGAAATGGCATTGGCTCATTTTAATGTAGTCACTGGGCAATGTGGCTTCCTGTGTTGTGAAAAGAAGAAGAATGTACAGGGATTTGAGGAGAGTGAGTGGCAGTACATGAATTCCTCCTTAGGAGTGCCTGCATGGGCATGATGGGTTGAATAGCCTTCGGTTCTGTAACAGTCAACAGGAAATTGGATGTGCACTTGATGGAAGTAAACCAGAAGGGTTACAGTAATGAAGCAGGAGAATGGGTCTGGATTACTCTGTGTGGAGTGTTGCCATGGACTTGATTGGCTAAATGGCCTCCTTCCATGCTCTGCTTCATCCGGTTTCCTCCCACAATCCAAAGATGTGCAAGTTAGGTGAATGGGCCATGCTAAATTGCCTGCAGTGTTAGGTAGATTAGTCAGGGTAAATGTAGGGGAATGGGTCTGGGTGGGTTGCTCTTTGGAGGGTTGCTGTGGACTTGTTGGGCTGAAGGGCCTGTTTCCACACTGTAGGGAATCTAATCTAATCTAAAAAAAATTTGACTGTTTAATTGACAGTATAGTATTGATTACCATTGATCTTTGAATGTATGCAAATCCGGTGAAATGAGAAAAAATGCTTTTAAGATGTTTCTTGTGCAGCAGTACATCAGTTTGTTGCCAGTGGAGCTGTGTTTTTGAAGTTGACTGCTTCATGTTTACATTGCAGGCTGCTCTGCCCTACTTATTGTTCAAGTTCAGTACATTCAGCATGCCCAGCTGCTCTCTCGATGTATTCCTGTTCTCCCTGCAGACCTTTCCAAATAAAACTGAACTCATAGCTGCTTCAGCGGCATGGACCAACATAAAGAACCTTTTGCCTTTATAAGATGCAAAGTAAATCAGTGTAAAAAGGATTATGTCTCCCATCACCAGAGGCAAGTAGACCATCTTGTTTAAATTGCACAGCAAACCCAGAGACAGGACTGTAATGTAAATCGTTGCAGGGAAGGGTGTGGTCCTGCAGAACTCCCTATATTTTAACAATGTAACTACAGCATTCTCCAAATCCGAAAAGTCAAGGTCGGATATAAATGATTTCAATATCTCCCTCCACCTTCCAATTCCCATCACCCCATAGACTCTTTTGTCTTATGTTCCTTTCATTGTACCAGATGAAAGAATCAGCTGAGCTTCTTTTTATTGATGCTGCAACTAACTTTTCCAGTTGATTGATGGCGCTGTGCTGTGCCTGGCCTGATAATCTTGTCTGCGGCATTTTCTCACTCCTCGTGGACTATGGCCCTTTTGCTTTATGAAAGTCTCTTGGAAGCACTAATCTTGGCTGTTTCTTCAGGCACCATGAGGGCAATGTGCATCTGAAGGTGATTAATCACTTAACTGTTCAGGGATAGGATAAACCCAGTAAACTGTTTTACTAGCCTTGTTCAATCCATACATCTTTAAACTTCCCTTTTTGCTACTTTCTCTGCTACAGTAAAGTCCTGCTGTTTGTGGGAATATATTCCCAGAAAACTCTGCAGATGAGTTTTGTAATAGAAGTCAATTGGATAAGTTCCAACCACCAGTTCCAAAATGTTAGGAAATACAATGATTGTTTCAGTGAATAAACTAAATAAATGAATTACTTTAACAACTCCAAAAAATAAAGTTTTGTTATCGGTTCAATACAAGCTGCTAATGAACACCAGGCTGATGATAGTCTCACTTTGAATTGAAATATTAAGAGATTTCTTCAGTTTATTTACATCAATTTAGTTAATGTTAGACATCTTTTTATAGATAAAGCCAGGCGAAATCTCCTAGTTTTTAACAATGAGACCCGTGACATTTGTGAGTATTGGCATCACATTGGGTAATTATAGTGTTTAGAATCCTTCTTGCAGGCATAAGAATTCGCAAATGGTGAAGATGTAATTAGCAAATCTTTGTATTTTCAATTTTTATTTATATGTGAAAACAAATATTAATTGTCAATGTAAAAGAAGCGCATTTCCATTGCAGCGATCATGTCCTTTGTACTTCATAAAGAGCTAATAATGTATTAATTGCAGCATGGAAGAAATATTTTAATATAGAAATATTTTAATATAGATAGCTCAGCCAACTTATTTGTGTCTAGCAGGTTCTCACCAACAGCAATATGATAATGATTATATAATTTGTTCATGTTATTGGTTGAGAGATAAATATTGTTCTGGTATTAGAATGAATAGCCCCCTGCTCTTCAACTAGCAAGTGCAGATGGACTGCAGTTTTTAAAAATGGTACCTCTGGAAATGATATTCACTCAGTATTGCAGAGAAATATCTGCTGGTGGTAGTGGGTATCATTCATTCTTTCTCTTCCTGTCTCTCCCTCTCTGTCTGTCTCTTATCTGCCAACCCACCAAAACACACCTTTATTTGCACCCATGCTTCCATTCTGGCAAGTCTGAGGCCATTTATGACTTTCTGTTCCTTCATCTCCATGTGACACTCAGGACAACCTTATCATTGAGATTGTTGATGGATGTTCAACTTCTTTTCTTCCTGTCTAAATATATTGTTGCCCAAGTATTTTGGTTATATTTTGCATTATTTCCAGCTCTTAAGTTAGAGCTGAGATAAAATCTATCCTTTGCTCTCTGCAAAGTTTGTTACCCTATCACTGGAGCTAAAACATGTGCCTACAATAAATCAAATGACAGTTGGATCGAAGTACATGACTAGAAGTTGCTTCTTTCTCCCACTCATGCTTTCGGTTTTTCTCTTGTAGAGATGCTGATCTGCTGATCTACCCTTTTTATTAGGTTTTGTTGAGGTGTTTAACCATGGGAAGTGTCTCTGTCGATTCCAGTGCTCCTCTAACCACAAAAATCATCTTTATCCACCAATTAATAGAAACCCATTGATGATTGTCACTTGTGTCAAAGTCCACAGGTAGCTGGAGGACTACTGGAGTCCATGGAGTTTTCCTGTTCAAAATAAAAATCCAAAGGAACTGTGGACGCTGTAAATCAGAAACAAAAACAGAAACTGCTGGAAAAGCTCAGTAGGTCTGGCAGCATCTGTGGAGAGAAGACAGCAAACGTTTTGGGTCGAGTGATCTTTCCTTAGAACTGAGGGAAAAACATTAACTCTGATATCTCTCCATAACTGCTGCCAGACCTGCTGTGCATTTCCAGCAATTTTGTCTTTTACTGTTCCCCTCTCTTCCTCCTCCAACAGGAATAAGAATGTCTAGCAGAGAACAGGAAGAAAACTATTTGAGAGGTATTGGAATAAAGTAGAATAGTGGCAAAGCTTATGTCATGAAGGGATTCTGTCTAGTGTGTGATATCTGCAGTCATGATTTATTTAGCAATTCATTAGGATTAGATTCCCATGTATGATCCTGATGGTATGAGACGTACCAGATAAAATTTAGCATTATTTATTGAATGGAAATTTACTTTTTTCATGCATTGATCAAAAATGGTGTTATCCCAATGGAAAATGTTCTCTTTATCCCTTGCCCCTTCGCTCTTCCTGAAGACAAAGTTTTACCTCATTATTGGAATCATATCTATCTCTGGCACACTAGACATATGATCTGCATTCGTGTGTGACTGAGAGTCTGTTTGATTCATGGAAGAGTGCACCCCTATACTCAACTGATGTTCTCAGAGTTACACTGGAAGTTATTAATGATCTGAACCAAAACTATTACCTCGGTGCTCCTACTTTCAGCTATTTATGGGGTTCCACCACCATCTGCACTAAGGGAGTGCATAGACGCAAGAAATTTCACTAAAATCCTACTGTGTTGCACAATGGCTACAATGACATTTTTCAGTCTGGCAGAGCAGATATATCTGCTTCCCTACGCTGCACAGAATAGTAACTCAATCTTTCTACTCCCATATTAGAAAGAAAATGTTCCTGGTTGGCCTGACTGGTGGGATTGCTTCAGGGAAAAGCACAGTTGCTGCTGTGTTCCGTGAACTTGGATGTCCGGTCGTGGATGCTGATCAGATAGCAAGACAGAGTAAGCTTTAAATATCACAGAAACAAGCTTTTTATGATATGAGACTACTGTGAAATGTACAGATTGTTGTTTCTCTTCCTTGAAGTTCCCTCCCTATTGAAGTATCAAGGTCTCTTTGAAATGCTTGGTACACAAGTAGACTGGAAAAATTAAATGCATTGTCTGGAGGAGTTATTACTTTAACATATCTTCAGGCTTAGCTATGGAATTGACCTCCATTGCAGTGATAGTTAAAGAGTGGTTCTTGTATGGCTGTAGTACATATTAACATGTAAAAGGCTGGCATAGAATCTGTTGTGTAAGTTATTAACAATATGCCTGCTGGAAAGAAACAGTTAAAAATCACACAACACCAGGTTATAGTCCAACCGGCATCTCCAAATCATGGAAGGAAACAAAACAGCGTAGAACATTTGGCTAATTTTGTGCAAACGGATGTGGAGATAATTTTTTTTAAATGAATTGTCATTCCTTTCCGGTTTGATTGGAATCTGTACATGGATGGCCATGTAATGCATGTCAGATAATGTGGCACGGTGGCACAGTAGTTAGCACTGCTACCTCACAGCATCAGAGACCTGGGTTCAATTCCTGCCTCAGACGACTCTCTGTGTGGAGTTTGCATGTTCTCCCTGTGTCTGTGTGGGTTTCCTCCCGGTGCTCCGGTTTCCTCCCACAATCCAAAAATGTGTAGGTTAGGTGAATTGACCATGCTAAATTGCCTTAGCCTTAGGTGAAGGGATAAATGTAGGCGAATGGGTCTGTGTGGATTGCGCTTCGGCGGGTCGGTGTGGACTTGTTGGGCCAAAGGGCCTGTTTCCACACTGTAAGTCATCTAATCTAATCTAAAGATTACCCCACTTTGTACCTGCCTTAGGTGTGTTTGATGCAATAGCATGAAAAGAACTTCATCAAACTTATGTTGTATATGTTCTGGGAGTATTCGATTCAATTTTCTGTGGGAACTTTACTCTATGCCTAACACATTGTGAATCTGCTCCACAAGTGTTTGATGGGACAGTGTGGAAAGATAGTTGCAAAATATTGTGAACTATGCAGTATCTGCATCCTAGATATGGTCAAAGAAACCTTAGTCCCCTCTATCCCATGCAGTAACTGGGCATTGAAGAGGGACCCTTTCTTTTAAAACAGATTGTACCTGCCCTATGAATGTTTAATGAGACCGTTCTTAGAGAAATTTAGTAAACGTGTTGAAAGAATAATTTCAAAGCTGGTAAAAATAATTTGTACTGAGGAAACTGACAACAAAATAAAAATTGACTTAAGATTGCAGAATGGCCATATTTTTGACAAATTAATTTCAATATAGGTAATTGTGTGATATTGCTTTTTGTTAAGAAGAACAAAGAGACCACCTAATACTTGGAAAAAGAGTTTTAAATGTTGTAGATGAGCAAAGACGTCAAGATGTTCATTTGCAAATACTAAAAGTAGTAAGGAAATTAAATAAGACAAACAAAGCACTGGGGTTTGTTTCTTTATTTCAGAAACTATCTTTTATTCATAAAAATAATTTGTTAGTATGTACAAGAGGGGTGTAACCATATCTGTACATTTTTGCAGAGGAGAAAAAACAAATAAAATATTGGAACTTTGACATTTCATAGAGATTGTCTCCAGTTGCACAAAAACAAAGACATTTCCTAAATATGCAGGGAACTATTTATCTGAATGTAGGTTTGCTCGCTGAGCTGGAAGGTTCATTCTCAGACGTTTTCATCACCATATTAGGTAATATCTTCAGTGATCCTCCGGACGAAGCACTGCTGATGTTTCCTGTTTTCTGTTTATATGTTTGGGTTTCCTTGGGTTGGTGATGTCATTTCTTGTGGTGAGATCATGTCCTATGGTGGTCATTTCCGGTTCTTTTTCTCAGGGGCTGGAAAATGGGATCCAAATCAATGTGTTTGTTGATAGAGTTCCGGTTAGAATGCCTTGCTTCCAGGAATTTTGTGTGTGTGTGTGTGTGTGTGTTTTTGTTTGGCTTGTCCCCAGATAGATGTGTTGTCTCAGTCTATAAATAGAAAGCAGGAAACATCAGCAGTGCTTCATCTGGAGGTTCACTGATGATGTTACCTAATATGATGACAAATAGTCTGAAAACGAACCTTCCAGCTCAGCGAGCAAACCTACATCCAGAACCTCAACCTGAGCTACAAATCTTCTCAAAACTCTGGAACTGTTAATGTTAAGTTTCATGCATTTGAGAACGTCTGATCAGTAAGCAGTTCATTACTTGGTGTCATTCTTCACTGTGGAAGACATAATATCCCAAAGATTTAAGAGAGTAATGGTGCAGAGCTGAGTATGGTGGCCATCACCAAGGAGAGCCAATGGATGTTATCTACCAGGACCTCAAGAAGGCCTATGACAAGGTGCCACACAGGAGAATATTGAGTGAGATAAGAGCCCATGGTGTCAGAGGCAAGATATGGGCATGGATAGAAGCTTGGCTAAATGGTAGAGAGTGGTGATAAAAGGATCCTTCTCAGGATGGCAGTTCTGCAAGGCTTGGTTTCGGGATCACAACTTTTTACTTTATACATTAGCAACCAAGATGAAGGAACTCAGGGCGTTCTGGCTAAGTTTGCAGATGATACAAAAATAGGTATAGGGAGACATAGCATTGAGGAGATGGGGAGGCTGCAGAAGGTTTTTGACAGGTTAGGAGGGTGGGCAAAGAAGTGGCAGATGGAGTATAACTTGGGAAAGTGTGAGGTCATGCACTTTGGTCAGAAGAATAGGAGAATGGACTATCTTCTAAATTCAGAAGTCTGTAGTGCAAAGAGACCTGGGAGTTTTAGTTCAGGATACTCTGAATATAGACTTGCAGATTGAGCCAATAGTTGGGAAGGCAAATGCATTTATTTTGAGAGGGCTTGAATATAAAAGCAAGTGTGTACTTCTGAGGCTCTGTATGATTCTGGTCAGATCACACTTCGGCAATTTTGGGCCCCATATCTTGGGAAGGATGTACTAGCCCTGCAGTGTGTTTGGAGGAGGTTCACAAGAATGGTCCCAGGAATGAAAAGCTTAACATATGAGGAATGTTTGAGGACTCAGGGTTTATACTTGATGGAGTTTAGAAGGATTGAAACATACAGAATACTGAATATCTTGGAATGAGTAGATGTTAGGAAGGTGTTTCCATTGCTAGGAGAGAGTAGGACCCGAGGGAGATAAGAAGAAACCGCTTTAGTCAAAGAATGGTGAATCTATGGAATTCATTGCCACAGAAGGCTGTGGAGGCCAGGTCATTGAGTATATTTAAGACAAAGATAGATAGGTTCCTGAGTATCAAGGGGATCAGGCGTTAGGGGAGAAGGTGGGAGAATAGATTTGAGAAACTTATCAGCCACAGTTGAATGGCGGAGCAGACTTGATTGGCTGAATGTGGTTGAAAATGTGTTGTTGGTTAAAGCACAGCAGGTTAGGCAGCATCCAAGGAACAGGAAATTCGACGTTTCGGGCATAAGCCCTTCATCAGGAATGAGGAGAGGGTGCAAGGCAGGCTAAGATAAAAGGTAGGGAGGAGGGACTTGGGGGAGGGGCGATGGAGATGTGATAGGTGGAAGGAGGTCAAGGTGAGGGTGATAGGCCGGAGTGGGGTGGGGGCGGAGAGGTTAGGAAGAAGATTGCAGGTTGGGAGGGCGGTGCTGAGTTGAGGGAACCGACTGAGACAAGGTGGGGGGAGGGGAAATGAAGAAACTGGAGAAATCCGAGTTCATCCCTTGTGGTTGGAGGGTTCCCAGGCGGAAGATGAGGCGTTCTTCCTCCAACCGTCGTGTTGTTGTGTTTTGCCGGTGGAGGAGTCCAAGGACCTGCATGTCCTCGGTGGAGTGGTAGGGAGAGTTAAAGTGTTGAGCCACGGGGTGGTTGGGTTGGTTGGTCCGGGCGTCCCTGAGGTGTTCTCTGAAGTGTTCCGCAAGTAAGCGGCCCATCTCCCCAATGTACAGGAGGCCACATCGGGTGCAGCGGATGCAATAGATGATGTGTGTGGAGGTACAGGTGAACTTGTGGCGGATATGGAAGGATCCCTTGGGGCCTTGGAGGGAAGAGAGGGAGGACGTGTGGGCGCAAGTTTTACATTTCCTGCGGTTGCAGGGGAAGGTGCCAGGAGTGGAGGTTGGGTTGGTGGGGGGTGTGGACCTGACGAGGGAGTCACGAAGGGAGTGGTCTTTGCGGAACGCTGATAGGGGAGGGGAGGGAAATATATCCCTGGTGGTGGGGTCCGTTTGGAGGTGGCGGAAATGACGGCGGATGATACGCTGTATACGGAGGTTGGTGGGGTGGTAGGTGAGAACCAGTGGGGTTCTGTCTTGGTGGTGGTTGGAGGGGCGGGGCTCAAGGGCGGAGGAGCGGGAAGTGGAGGAGATGCGGTGGAGGGCATCGTCGATCACGTTTGGGGGGAATCTGCGGTCCTTGAAGAAGGAGGCCATCTGGGCTGTGCGGTGTTGGAACTGGTCCTCCTGGGAGCAGATGCGGCGGAGACGAAGGAATTGGGAATATGGGATGGAGTTTTTACAGGGGCAGGGTGGGAGGAGGTGTAGTCCAGATAGCTGTGGGAGTCAGTCGGTTTATAGTAGATGTCTGTGTTGAGTCTGTCGCCTGAGATAGAAATGGAAAGGTCTAGGAAGGGGAGGGAGGAGTCTGAGACAGTCCAGGTGAATTTGAGGTCGGGATGGAAGGTGTTAGTAAAGTTGATGAACTGTTCAACCTCCTCGTGGGAGCACGAGGCAGCGCCGATACAGTCATCGATGTAGCGGAGGAAAAGGTGGGGGGTGGTGCCAGTGTAGTTGCGGAAGATGGACTATTCCACATATCCTACGAAGAGACAGGCATAGCTGGGGCCCATGCGGGTGCCCATGGCAACTCCTTTAGTTTGGAGGAAGTGGGAGGATTGAAAAGAGAAGTTGTTCAGGGTGAGGACCAGTTCAGTCAGTCGAAGGAGGGTGTCAGTGGAAGGGTACTGGTTGGTGCGGCGGGAAAGGAAGAAGCGGAGGGCTTTGTGTCCTTCGTGATGGGGGATGGAGGTGTACAGGGACTGGATGTCCATGGTGAAAATAAGGCGTTGGGGACCGGGGAAGCGAAAATCCTGGAGGAGGTGGAGGGCGTGGGTGGTGTCCCGAACGTAGGTGGGGAGTTCTTGGACTAAAGGGGACAGAACCGTGTCAAGGTATGCGGAGATGAGTTTGGTGGGGCAGGAGCAGGCTGAGACAATGGGTCGGCCGGGGCATTCAGGTTTGTGGATTTTGGGCAGGAGGTAGAAACGGGCGGTGCGGGGTTGTGGGACTATGAGGTTGGAGGCGGTGGATGGGAGATCCCCTGAGGTGATGAGGTTATGGATGGTCTGGGAGATGATGGTTAGGTGGTGGGAGGTGGGGTCGTGGTCGAGGGGACGATAAGAGGAGGTGTCCGCAAGTTGGCGTTTGGCCTCAGCGGTATAGAGGTCGGTGCGCCAGACTACTACCGCGCCTCCCTTGTCTGCCGGTTTGATGGTGAGGTTGGGATTGGAGCGGAGGGAGTGGAGGGCTGCACGTTCTGAGGGTGAGAGGTTGGAGTGGGTAAGAGGGGTGGACAGGTTGAGTCGGTTAATGAGATTGGCTGAATGGCCTAGTTTCTGCTCCTATGTCATATGATCGTGTTATACTATGGCCGAAAGACATTGGGCAGATCTTTTACACTGTGTATGGGCAGCAACTGTCCCAAGCTTTAATGCGACCCTCAACACGTAGTCCTGGACCTTGGAATGTGCCAGTCTGCAACACTTGGTCAAGAAGGGAGCAAGAGATAAATCCATGTGGGAACTTAACAGAATCATTGCTGAAGTCCAGGTAGACCACATCAAAAGCTTTTCTTGCACCATCCTTTTTGACTGTACATCAAAAGCATTGCCCACACCTGGTCACCTCTTTGAAAATTCAGTCAAGTTGGCCAGTCATAATCTGCTGTTAGCAAAACCATGCTGACTGTTCTTGATGAGTCCCTGCCTCTTCAAATGCAGATTACTTCTGTCCCTCCGAATTGCTTCCGATAGTTTCCCCATCTCTGAGGTTGGACTGACTGAGCCGGTTTATCCCCTGTTCCCTTGAAAAATGGTATCACATTGGTTGTCCTTCAGTCCTCCGGCTTCTCTCCTGTGGCCAGGGAGGAATTGAACATTATTGCAAGCACTTGTGTTTTCTCCCTTGTCTCACTCAATAATCTAAGATACACTTCATCTGGCCCTGGACATTTATTTACTTTTAAACCTCCTCACTCTCTATACTAATTTCTTTAATTATATCACAGACCTTCTCCCTGATTTCCATGCCCATATCATCCCCCTCACTAGTGAAGACCAACACAAAGTATTCATTTAGAACCCTCCCTACATCCTCTGGCTCCATGTGTAAATTGCTACAGCAGTCCTTAATGGGCTGCACTTTTTCTCCCATTATCCTTTTACTCTTAATATACCTTAAAACTTATAATTTTTCTTTATTTTATCTGCCAATATCCTTTTGTGCCCCCTTTAATCTGTCTTAATCTCCCTTTTAAGTTCCTTTTTGCACATTTTGAGCCCTTGGTATCTGCCATGAGCCTCCCTGTTTCTCCTTATTCAAATGGTTTATATTTCTTGATATCCAGGATTCACCGGATATGTTAGTCCCACTCTGTTTCTTTATTAGAACATATTGGCCCTCTATTCTCCATATTGTGTTCTTGAATGCATCCCACTGTTTTGAGACAGATTTACCTGAAAGTATCTGCTCCTAGTCCACTCTCGCCAAAACATTTCTCATCTGATTAAAATGAGCCTTTCTCCAGTTAAGAATTTATTCTTGTCCTTTTCTATGACAATCTTGAATCTAATGGAGGTATGATCACTGTCTTCAAAATACATGTCCCATCCCCCACTACTCATTTAAGTAAAAATAGTAAATACAATTATGTCAAATTAATGGGTTGAATACCAGATTTATTAAATATAATCAGTTCAGCTCATACCTTGTTGACCCTGATTGCTGTTGTTCAGACTGCAAAGTAATGCACATGTGCAGTTTGCTGCTTGTTATCATAGAAATGGAACTAATGAAACTCATGTCCTAGTTGCTCCCATGATGTTCACAGTATTTTTCAGTTTACTGTGAGGTTTTCTTGACTTATGATCTCATTCAGTGCATTTGTCCCAATTTCCCAATGGACTTCTGCGATGTTCTTGTCTCCCCTAAGTTACCTTGCACACTTACTGGTTTCCCCAGTGCCTTGACACTGCTCTGAGCAGTTAAGCTTAAACTCAGCATACATAGGTAGTGTAAGGCTGTGAAATTTTGCAAATGCCCTTTTACTGACCTTACAAATCTGCTGTCATTATCACCACTCCCTCCCTGACCAAAAAACCCTCATCATGCCTCTGTACCTGTTAACTTGCAATTCCATCTTCAGCCTCTCTTTCATCTCAAATCCTCGAAGATATTGTCAGCTCAAGAAGTCAATTACTACTTTTGTTTACTTCCCCGGAGATTTCAGTGAGGGCTTCTTTTTGATTTTGTAGGTTATCATTTTGTTTTCAGGGGCTCCTTTTTCATTCTTATTAAATCCTTTAAAAGATGGTGAAGCCATGTAGTAACATTCCCCACATATTTAACATCAGGAGTATTTGGACTCTGACTGACAGAAAAAAATTTAGAAAATAACAAAAAGCAAATTAGCGGAATTCAGCAATATCCTCAATAATCATCACCTCCCCACTACACCCCTCCCCCACTTTTATCTACATCTATCCCTATCCACATCCCCAGTCCTGAAAAAGGGTTATACCTGAAACGGGGAGAAAGTGAGGACTGCAGATGCTGGAGATCAGAGCTGAAAAATGTATTGCTAGAAAAGCGCAGCAGGTCAGGCAGCATCCAAGAAGCAGGAGAATCGACGTTTCGGACATAAGGAATTCCTTCTTCAGGAATTATACCTGAAACGTCAGACTTTACCTCCTGATGCTGCCTGTCTTGCTGTTCTTTTCCAGCCTCCTGCTTGTCTACTTTGGATTCCAGCATCTGTAGGTATTTTTTGTCTCTAGAGTCTATTATCTCTCATTAAAGTGAATTGGACTTTTTGCAACCTTTTTGATCCCAAGTTCAGTCTCATATCCCATTTGCTGCCCTACCATGAAGGCAACCTAGTTCCACCTTCATAAAATTTCCATTCTAGAACCGCCTCAGAAACCCTCTGCTGTAAAAACCCCCATCCGTTCCTTTGTTATCTCAGAATTGCTGCCCGGACCCACCTCAGACTTTGTACCCTCCATAAACCTAAGCTAATTCACAGCAAGTCCTGTTCCCTCATTGTCTCTCTGCTGACTGACCTACATTGACACCACAGTAAAACAGTATGTAAGATTTAAAAATTGGTGTTGTTTTCAAATCCTTCAGTTTCTTGTCACTTCTGGTTTCTGTAATCTTCATCAGCCTCTACTTCGACAGTTTTGATCTCTTGCACATCCCAAATTTTAATCGTCCCATTGTTGACAGTGGTGCCTTCATCTGCATTCTAATTGATTCTTATTTGGCTGGGTATCAAACTTGTTGATTACACTCCTACAATACAGCATGGTTTTACTACCTTTTAGGTATACTATAAATGTGTGAAAAGGCAGTACGTCAATCGAGTTTTCACTGTTAAATGAGTACAGATGATGGTAGAATTTGATGGTGATCTCTTTGTTTATGAAAATGTTGTAAAACTTTTGGTCATTGTTTAATGATCAGTTTTCTGCCCACAGTAAATACAATGATGGAGGTTTTTTCCTAACCTGATGTGTAACTGATCCATGGAATGCTCTGTAGTAATTGCTTCTTTTGGGATAAGATGTGGATCACAAATCTTCCAATTTGAATGGAGAATTTCAACAAAGAAACAGGCTGTTGACCCAAACACTTTATGCTGCACCCATGTCTTATCTTACTTAGTTTCATCTCACTTATTCAATGTATCCTTTCTCCCTGTTAGGATCCTCTAAAAGGTCAATAACTTGAAAAGAAAGGAATCCCCAAATGACTACAATGAACTCTGTTAACAAACTTTCACTTTTCTAAAACCTTCATTGCAACAGACGAACCGAAAATCCATGTCAGCTTAAATATGAATTAACAGACAAATGATACTTCGATAGAATTTATGAGTTTCACTTTAATAAAGGTAGCTCACACAAGTGTATCAGTATCTCTCCGAGCACAGGTGTAGTGTCAAAGTGCTGTTTCTAATACTTAGGTTCTCTCACATTTCCCACTCCTGATTGGGTCTTTGAGTAGCTTTCACTAACAATTTGTTCCATTTGATGTCCCCAGAACAATTAACACTGATCAGGCAAACTTTCTGTCCCTTAGGCCATAACAGTCTTATCACATGGCTTTCCAGAGTTTCTTTGCAAACGACCAACCATCGTAGTCCATGGTCTAGTCACTTTTGGTATAAACATACATCATAGAGTCCCAGCGTGGAATCAGGCCATTTGGCCCATGGAGTCCACATTGACTCTCCAAAGAACATCCCACTTAGACCCATACCCCTGAACCCTATCCTTGTGACCCTGAATCTTCTATGGCCAATCCACCTAACCTGCACATCTTTGGACTGTGGGAGGAAGCCAGAGCATCTCCATACAGACACTGGGAGAACGTGCAAACTCCACGGAATCCGGGTCCTTGGCAATAGGGGGCAGCAGTGCCAATTGTGCCACTATGCTGCCTGTCAGTCAGCCCAGCTGTTTTGCATACCTGAGCTATTCATGTTTTTAGGTTTCATTTGTTTTTAGCTAGCTCACACATTGCATCATCAAAAGCTCCCAGAGTTGTTTTCTTCTTTTGAGGGATTTGCTTCATCTCCTGAGCACCAGGTGTCTGTGTTCTGCACAACATACACGGAAAGTATGGCCTGCCCCCATTTCAGCTTCTACTTGGGTTTATATTTTAGTTATCCTGCTTTTCACTTCATAAGAACAGTTACTCACCGGGTCACTTTTCAAGGATAACCTCCTGGCTAGGAAATCCAATAAGACCTTTCTTTCCTAGAGCTCAAGAAGTTTAGTTTCACTACAGGTTAAAGTGAAGTCTCACAAATGCAAACTTGTTTTGCGAACAGCAGAGTTTACAGAAGCATTTGCAGCAGTCCTCAGTTGGACATGCTGAATGGATGATCCATCCAGGCCTCCTCCAATGGTATCAGTATCACCACCTTCACCCAATTTGATTCGCTGCATGTGATACCAAGAAACGGGTTTAGAGGCACTGGAGACTGCAAGGGCTATGAACCTTGACAATATTCCGGCAATAGTAATAAAGAATTGTGTTCCAGAACTTGCTGCTCCCCGAGCCAAGCTCTTACAATGCAGTTACAATACTGGCATTTATGCAACAGCGTGGAAGATTTCCCAGGTATACCCTGTGAGCAAAAAGCAGGACAATTCCAACCCAGCCAGTTACCAACCCATCAGTATACTCAATCATCACTAATGAAAGCTTTTGAAGCAGTCCATGTTGCACTTGAACAAGATCTGGACAATATCTAGGTTTGGTCTACCAAGTGACAAGTACATTCACACCACAGAACCAGTGACCTCGTGGTATTATCATTGGACTGTTAATCCAAAGACCCAGATAACATTCTGGGAACGTGGGTTCAAACGGTGGAATTTGATTTCAATAAAGAATCTGGAATTAAGAGTCTGTGATGACCAGGAATCCATTGTCAATTGTTGGAAAAGCCCATCTGGTTCACTAACATCGTTTTTAGGGAAGGATGCTGCCATCCTTACCTGGTCTGGCCAACGTGTGACTCCAAATCCACAGCAATGCGGTTCTTTCTTAACTGCCCTCTGGAAAAATAAATGCTGCCTAGACATTGATCGCCTCATCCTGTAAATAAATAAAAAAACACTAAAATGCCAGGCAATGACCATCGCCAATAAGGGCCAATCTAACTACTGCCCCTTGACATTCAGTGGTGTTACAGATTTAACAATTTGGAATTTTGCTGATGATTGCACAATATTTGGCATAATTCACAACTTTTAATCTGCTGAAGCAGTCCATGTCCAATGCGACAAGGTCTGGATGACACACCGACAAGTGGCATATAATCAATGTGTGAGATAAGTTCCAGGTAATGACTATCTCTAACAGGAGAGAATCAAACCATCATCTCTTGACCATCTAATAGGCTCAAGTCAAGAGTGTGTTTAAGTATAATTCACTCTCCTGGATAAGTGAAAGAAGCTTGATACTATCCAAGATAAAGACCCACTTACCCACCCATCTTTTCCACAAACTTTCACACTCACCAATGCACCGTAACAATAGTGTTTATCTCTGCAAGATGCACTGTAACCATTCAACAAAATTCTGCACACACCACCATCTGAACTAACTATTAAGAAGGACAAAGAAACTAGTTACAAGGGAGCACCACAATGTTCCTCTCGAAGCCATTACCATCCTGTCTTGGAAATACATTGCTGTTCCTTCAATGTCACTGTGTCAAAATTCTAGAACTCCCTCTCTAACATTATTGTGGGTGTACTTACGGCAAATGGGCTTTAGCTCAAGGAGACTGCTCACTACCCACCTCCTTGAGGTCAGTTAGACAGGGAAAGAAATGTTAGCTCAGCCAGTAAATTCCTCATCTGAATGAATGAGAACAAAGCGGCATGGCCTTTTTGTGGAATTGGTTTGTACATTTTACAGTTACAGTGACTGTCTTTGTTTATTTTGCATAGTTGTTGAGCTGGACTCTCCAGCATATTGGGCAATAGTTCGCTCGTTTGGTGAGGAGATCCTGCTGGAGGACAGACAGATCAACAGGGAGAAACTGGGCAATATTATCTTCTCCGACGTGGCGAAACGGCAGCTGTTGAATTCCATTACTCACCCAGCAATTCACAAAGCCATGCTCAAACAGATCTTTAAATACTTCATACAAGGTAAGGCATGAGTTGCACTTTGCTTTTCCTTGGTCACTTTTCCAGAATCTAAGGCTCCTTGGGAGAATGCTACCAGGACATCTTCTATCTTTGTAGGTATTTCTTTTAGTATCCTAGGACTTGTCAATCTTTAGTCCCATTAATTTCCCGAGCATTTTTACTCTTGTGATAATTATTGTATCTATTTCTTCTCCTCTTTTTGTCCTTTGGTTAACCTCTTCTACTGAGAAGATTGATATAGAGTATTAATTCAACTCCTCTGCCACTTCCTCGTTCCCCATTAGTATTTCCCAGCCTTGTTCTCTCAGGAACCTATGATCAATTTGGCCTCTCTCTTCCTTATTGTATACTTAAAGAAACATTTGTGTCTGTCTTGACATCACCCTTCCCATTCAGTCAGCCAGCCACCCTTTCAGTCTCTCACTCATGCACAATTCCCACTCATTCATTTTCTACCCCTCACTCATTCACCCACCCACTAACTCACCCACTCATCCCCTCGTTCACTTGTGCACCTCTCCCACTCTCACTTCCTCACTCACCCATTCAGTCACCCATCTGCTATTCCTCTTTCTTGACATTCATTCATCCACCTCTCCTAGGGACTCAATCATTTAGTCATCACTCACAAACTTTGCTCCAGTCCCATTGCAATGGCCCAGTGCAAAGATTTTTGACCTGATGGATTCATTGTGGTTATCTTCACAAATGCTGCCTAACCTGCTGGTGATTTCCAATCTTGGTTTCATTTCTGATTTCCCCCATCTATTTTGTTTAGCTCTTGTGTTCTCTAGATCATTCCTGCAATGAAATTTTCCCTGTGTCCAGATTTTCTGGAGGTTTGGAAAATGGAAGGTGATCTCATTGAAGCTTAGTGATTCTGAGGGAGATTGACATAGAGTTGTTGACAGGATGTTTCCTTTAACTGGAGAGCCTTAAAATATGGGATACAGGCTTGGGAAAAGAGGCCAAACATTTGGACTGAGATGAGGAAATTCTTCACTGTGAATGTTGTTATTCATTTAGAACATAGAACAGTACAGCACAGAATAAGCCCTTCAGCCCACGATGTTGTGCCGACCATTAATCCTCATGTAACGTAAACCTAATGTACAAACCCTCAAATTTCTGTGACCGTATGCATGTCCAGCAGTCTCTTAAATATCCCCAATGATCTCGCTTCCACAACTGCTGCTGGCAGCGCATTCCATGCTCTCTCAACTCTCTGCGTAAAGAACCCGCCTCTGACATCCCCACTATACTTTCCGCCAAAAAGCTTAAAACTATAACCCCTCGTGTTAACAATTTCTGCCCTAGGAAAAAGTATCTGGCTATCAACTCTATCTATGCCTCTCATTATCTTGTACACCTCAATTATGTCCCCTCTCTTCCTTTTTTCCAATTAAGAAAGTCCGAGCTCAGTCAACCTCTCTTCATAAGATAAGTCCTCCATTCCAGGCAGCATCCTGGTAAACCTCCTCTGAAACCCTCGCCAAAGCATCCACATCTTTCCTATAATTAGTAAAGTAAGGAAACCCTAAGGAAGCAGCGATCATAATATGGTAGAGTTCAGTCTGGAGTTTGAAAGAGAGAAGGCAAAATCGGATGTAATGGTGTTACAGTTAAATTAAGGTAATTATGAGGGCATGAGAGAGGAACCGACAAAAATAGACTGGAAACAGAGGCTAGCGGGGAAGACAGTAGAGCAAAAATGGCAGGAGTTTGAGGGTATAATTGAAGACACTGTATAGAGGTTCATCCCCAAGAAAAGAAAGATTATCCGGGGAGGGATTAGACCGCCATGGCTGACAAAGGAAGTCAGGAAATGTATTAAAGAAAAAGAGAGATCCTACAAAGTGGCCAAGAGCAGTGGGAAATCAGAAGATTGGGAAGGCTACAAATACAAGCAGAGGATAACAGAGAGTAATAAGAAAGGAGAGGATCAAATATGAAGGTATGCTAGCCAGTAATATTAGAAATGATAGTAAAAGTTTCTTTCAATGCATAAGAAACAAACGACAGGCAAAAGTAGACATTAGGCCACTTCAAACTGATGCAGGAAGCCTAGTGATGGGAGATAAGGAAATAGCAGGAGAACTTAACAAGTACTTTGCGTCAGTTTTCACAGTGGAAGACATGAGTAATATCCCAACAATTAAAGGGAGTCAGGGGGCTGAGTTGAGTACGGTTGCCATTACAAAAGAGATAGTGCTAGAAAAGCTAAAAAGTCTTAAAATTGATAAATCTCCTGGCCCTGATGGGATACATCCTAGAGTTCTGAGAGAGGTGGCTGAGGAAATAGCGGAGGCATTGGTTGAGATCTTTCAAGAGTCACTGGAGTCAGGGAAAGTCCCAGATGATTGGAAGATCGCTGTTGTAACCCCCTTGTTCAAGAAAGGATCAAGACAAAAGATGGAAAATTATAGGCCAATTAGCCTAACCTCGGTTGTTGGTAAAATTCTAGAATCCATCATTAAGGATGAGGTTTCTAAATTCTTGGAAAAGCAGAGTCTGATTAGAACAAGTCAACATGGATTTAGTAAGGGGAGGTCGTGCCTGACAAACCTGTTGGAATTCTTTGAAGAGGTGACAAGTAGGTTAGACCAGGGAAACCCAGTGGACATGGTCTATCTCGACTTCCAAAAGGCCTTTGATAAGGTGCCACACGGGAGGCTGCTGAGCAAAATGAGGGCCCATGGTGTTCGAGGTGAGCTACTGGGATGGATTGAGGATTGGCTGTCTGACAGAAAGCAGAGAATTGGGATAAAAGGTTCTTTTTCGAAATGGCAGCTGGTGACGAGCGGTGATCTACAGGGTTCAGTGTTGGGGCCACAGCTGTTCGCATTATATGTTAATGATCTGCATGAAGGGACTGGGGGCCTTCTAGCGAAGTTTGCAGATGATACGAAGTTAGGTGGACAGGCAGGTAGTACTGAGGAAGTGGGGAGGCTACAGAAGGATCTAGACAGTTTGGGAGAGTGGTCCAGGAAATGGCTGATGGAATTCAACGTGAGCAAATGCGAGGTCTTGTACTTTGGCAAAAAGAATAAAAGCATAGACTACTTTTAAACGGTGAGAAAATTCGTAAAGCCAAAGTACAAAGGGATCTGGGAGTGCTAGTCGAGGATTCTCTCAAGGTAAACATGCAGGTTGAGTCCGTGATTAAGAAAGCGAATGCAATGTTGTCACTTATCTCAAGAGGGTTGGAATATAAAAGCACTGTTATGCTACTGAGACTTTATAAAGCTCTGGTTAGGCCCCATTTGGAGTACTGTGTCCAGTTTTGGTCCCTACACCTCAGGAAGGACATATTGGCACTGGAACGTGTCCAGTGGAGATTCACACGGATGATCCCTGGAATGGTTGGTCTAACATATGAGGAACGGCTGAGGATCCTGGGATTGTATTCATTGGAGTTTAGAAGATTAAGGGGAGACTTAATAGAGATGTACAAGGAAAGGGTGGACGCTAGGAAATTGTTTCCGTTAGGCGAGGAGACTAGGACCCGAGGACACAGCCTTAAAATTAGAGGAGGTCAATTCAGAACAGAAATGCGGAGACATTTCTTCAGCCAGAGAGTGGTGGGCCTGTGGAATTCATTGCCGTAGAGTGCAGTGGAGGCCGGGATGCTAAATGTATTCAAGGCAGAGATTGATAGATTCTTGTTGTCTGGAGGAATTAAGGGCTACGGGGAGAATGCGGGTAAGTGGAGTTGAAATGCCCATCAGCCATGATTGAATGGCGGAGTAGACTTGATGGGCCAAATGGCCTTACTTCCACTCCTATGTCTTATGGTCTTATGGACCAGAACAGGACAAAGTATTCCAAGTGCGGTCTAACCAAAGTTTTATAGAGCTGCAACAAGATATCACGACTCTTAAACTCAATTCCCCCTGTTAATGAAAGCCAAAATACCATATGCTTTCTTAACAACCCTGTCCACTTGGGTGGCAATTTTAAGGGATCTATGTACCTGCACACCAAGATCCCGCTGTTCCTCCACACTGCCAAGAATCCTGTCTTTAATCCTGTACTCAATTTTCAAGTTCAACCTTCCAAAATGCATCACTTCGCATTTATCCAGGTTGAACTCCATATGCCACCTCTCAGCCCATCTCTGCATCCTGTCAATGTCCCACCGCAGCCTACAACAGCCCTCTATACTGTCTACAACACCTCCAACTTTTGTGTCGTCTGCAAACCTGTTAACCCATCCTTCAGTCTCCTCATCCAAGTCATTAATAAAAATTACAAAGATTAGAGGCTCAGGAACACCACTCACCACTGACTTCCAGGCAGAATACTTTCCTTCCACTACCACTCACTGTCTTCTGTCGACCAGCCAATTCTGTATCCAGACAGCTAAATTTCCCTGTATCCCATTCCTCCTGACCTTCTGAACGAGCCTACCATGGGGAACCTTATCAAATGCCTTGCTGAAGTCCATATACACCACATCCACCACTCGACCCTCATCATTGTGGGATGTGGACATCATTAGCTGGCCAAAATTTATTGCTTACCCTTAGTTGCCCTTGGGAATGTGGTGGGGAGCTGCTGCAGTCCACCTGCTGTAGGTTGATCCACAATGCTACAAGGGAGGGAATTCCCAGGATTTTGACCCAGCAACAATGAAGGAACAGTGATATTTTTCTGAGTCATGATGATGAGACTTGGAGGGGAACTTGAAAGTGTTTCCATACATCTGCTGTCCTTGTCCTTCTAGATGGAAGTGGTTGGGGGTTTGGAAGGTGTTGTCCCAGGATCTTTTGGTGAATTTCTGCAGTGCATCTTGTATCTGAGGAGTCGCGAATTCTAAACATTGTGTAAGCATCAGCGGACAACCCCATTTCTTACTTTATGACGGAGGGAAGGTCAATGATGAAGCAGCTTCGAACCCTACCATGAGGAACTCCTGCAGAGATGTCTTGGAGCTGAGATGACTGACCTGCAACAACCACAACCATCTTCCAATGTGTCAGGTATGACTCTGACCACTGGAGAGTTTGCCCCCCAATATCCATTGATTCCAGCTTTGCTAGGGCTCCTTGAAGCCACACTCGGTTGAACGCAACCTAGATGTCAAGAGCTGTCACTCTCACCTACCCTCTGGAATTCAGCTTTTTTGTCCATGTTTGAACCAAGGCTGGGATGACGCTGAGTGGCCCTGGCGAAACCCACACTGGGCGTCACTGCTCAGATTATTGCTGAGCAGGTGCTGCTTGATTAGCACTGTTGATCACACCCTCCATCACTTTACTGATGATCAAGAGTAGGCTGATGGGGCAATAATTGGCCCGTTTGGATTTGCCCTGCTTTGAATGGACAGGGCATACTTGGAGAAAGTGAGGACTGCAGATGCTGGAGATCAGAGTTGAGAGTGTGGTGCTGAAAAAGCACAGCAGGTCAGGCAGCATCCGAGGAGCAGGAGAATTGATGTTTCGGACATAAGTCCTTCATGTTGATGCCCAAAACGGCAGTGTTCCGCAACTATCCTCATTTTGTCCAGAAACAAAATAAGAGGACACTTTGCCTGGCAGGCCTCAACGTCCAACCATATCAAAGTTGAGTCCTCACAGACCCAATCACATTCAAAAGGTAGAAGGGAGCTCAATTGAAATGTTCTGACATCCGGGAGGTCCACTCCTCCCAACCCCTGGGCATTTGCAATTTTGTGAGCTTGATAAGGGGCCACTTATAGATTAGATTAGATTAGACTTACAGTGTGGAAACAGGCCCTTCGGCCCAACAAGTCCACACCGACCCGCCGAAGCGCAACCCACCCATACCCCTACATTTACCCCTTACCTAACACTACGGGCAATTTAGCTTGGCCAATTCACCTGACCCGCACATCTTTGTGACTGTGGGAGGAAACCGGAGCACCCGGAGGAAACCCACGCAGACACGGGGAGAACGTGCAAACTCCACACAGTCAGTCGCCTGAGTCGGGAATTGAACCTGGGTCTACAGGCGCTGTGAGGCAGCAGTGCTAACCACTGTGCCACCGTGCCGCCCACTTATGACGCCAGATATAAAAGAACTAAACCAACCATTCAATTTCCGAAACTTTTGTCTAGGAAAAAGCAATGTACCATCCGCAGAGGGTATAATAAGCGAGGAAGAATATTCACTTTAATAAGAACAACTCGACCTAGCCATGATATTGGAAACGACCCCCAATCTTTGAAGGTTTTGTTTAATTTTGTCAAACAAATGAACAAAATTAGCCTTGAATAACTGATCAAAATGAGGGGTAACAGGCCCAAATAAAGAAAGCCTCCCTTTGCCCACTTAAAGGGGGACCCACCTTCAACATCCGGTATTCCCCTAAGATCCCCCCCCCCCCCCCCCCCACCTCCTTCACCCCCGGCCCCAGTAGGCATAGCCTCAGATTTTGAAAAATTTGTCTGGTAACCTGAGAAAAAGCCAAATGAATTAATACACTATCAAATAGGGCACCGAAACTGCCAGGTTCGAAAGAGAAATGAGAACATCATCCGCATATCATGTGACTTTATGCACCTTCGAGCCCATCTTTGGGGCAGCTATGTAAGGGTCCCAATGAATGGCCTCTGCCAGCGGCTCAATCACCAATGTGATGAGAAACCTGAGAGGGAACAGGCTTGCCCACTGCCCCTACCAATGTTAAAATGATCAGTCTGTATACCATTAGCGAGAACCACAGCCAGAGGATCACTGTAAAGGACCCTTACCCATCTAGTAAACACTTCACCCAGGCCAAACCGCTTCAGCCATTCTACCCAGTCAAATGCCTTCTCCGCATCCATGGAAATCAGCAATCCTTGATCTGATTGCTGCTGGCACACTTGAATCACGTTAAGCAGTCTCCTAACATTTTTAGAAGTTCGACAACCCTGGCTGATTCTCCTTAACAATAGAGGGCAACATACTTTCCAACCTCGATGCCAGAGTCTTTGATAAAATTTTAAAAATCAAAATTTAAAATCGAGATGGGTCTGTAAGAAGCACTGTCTTCCAGGGTCTCCCCTTTCTTGAGGATAAGAGAGGTATTCGCCTGTCTTAAGGATGGAGGGAGGCAATCCCGACTATGAATAGTTATACATGTTTAGCATCAGTCCTGATAGTACCTTTACAAATTCTTTATAAAACTCACTGGGAAGGCCATCAGGGCCAGGTGGCTTACCACTTTGAAGGTGCCTCACTACCTCCTGTATCTCTTGGGCAGTTAACCTAGCATTAAGGAGAGATGCCTGTTTAGCAGACGCACCAGGAAGATCCAGATTCCTAAAAAAAAACTCCATCTTATCTCATCTATCCTCACAGCATTCAGACTGGTAAAGTTCAGAGTAAAACCTCCGAAACGCCTCAGTGATCTTTTTAGCATCGTAAGTAAGAGTGCCCTTCCCATCCTGAATAGAAGCAATAGACTGGGAGGCATTTTTCTTCCTGGCCAAATATTTACCGGCCTATCACCATACTTAAACAGCCTCTGCTTCGCAAGGGAAAGTTGCTAATCCTTGTATGGCATTTATGAGAATTGGAAAACAATGTAAAATCTCTGCCCATAGGGTGTAAACATCTCCAAATGTCTACCAACCAGTTCCACACACAAATCACCCAACTGCTTAGATTGTGAAGAAAGCTCTAGGGGGCCTTAGGATATTTTCTCCAGCACAGGATCCATAACGCAATTAAAGTCTCTTTCCCCGCCCCCCCCCAATTATATGCCATGATGCCAAGGCCATCAGCTTAGTGCATCTTTCAGAAATGTAAGCCGGAGGACAGTAGACACTCAAAATATCATATTCCTCGCCATGCATAAGGGCTTTAAGAATAACAAACTGACCATGCTCATCTTTAACACAATCCATTAAATTAAATGGGAGACCTTTCTAGATGAGTATTGCCACTCCCCTGCTTGAATTCTAAAAGCTGAGAAAAACACCCAATCAAACCCGTCCTGCTGTAACTTCAAGTGTTCCTTGTCATTGAGATGAGTCTCCAGCAACAGGGCAGCATCCACTCTCTACTTTGGAAGGTTTGACAATACCTTTTCTCTTTTAACTGGCCTAATGAATTCCTCTGATATTCCAGGTGCACCATTTAAGAATGCTGCTAACCATGATCCTTTCCTATCACATTTGACCTGCCGAGACGAAGAATTAATCTTGCAACACATTGAGCATACTCGAAAGGAGACTTATAAACTCTATTTACCAAAAACAACTTCACTACAAAACACACAAGGCACTTAATGGGGGACTCTACCTCCTGCCCACAGAGGGCGCTTATATTTCCCACACACCCCTCCATCCCCTCTTTCAGCTTGAGTCGTATTCCAAACCCAAGCAATGGAAGAAACCAAACAATGGATGTTGTAAACACAAAGGTATAACAAAAACAGTGAGCACTCTGCGCTCCCCAAAAAAACACAGACATTATTGTCCATGTCCATAAATACATCTACACTATTTTAAAGTATCCAAGAAGTTTTTGGCTTGCTCCAAGGAATTAAATGACCCCGTCATCTCCTTGTAAATAATACAAAGCACTGCTGGATATCTCTTCGAATATTGAATACCAAGGTCATTTAACCTTCTCTTAGCCTCATCAAATGATTTCCTGTTATGAATCACTGCCACAGAAAAGTCCTTGGAAAAACATCATCTTAGTTCCCTAATAGGTCAGGGCCTGCGGTCCCCCCTGCCCCAACAACCTTCTGCAAGTTTCCATGACTCTCTGCTTGTACCATGAAATCACACCAGAACCGGGTGGGGGCGCTGGCCCTGACCGGATCTGCGCACTGCAACCCGGTGAGCTCTGTCAGCCTTCACCCGGTCTGTCTCGGCGTCCCATCCGTGAAATTGTGGCAATCAGTCTTCAAAATAACTTGCTGGCAGCCCACCTTCTACTCCCTCCAACAGGCCAACGATCCAGATTTTCTTTCTCCTACCTCAATTTTCCAGGTCATCT
Organism: Hemiscyllium ocellatum; assembly: GCF_020745735.1. Lineage (NCBI taxonomy): Eukaryota > Metazoa > Chordata > Chondrichthyes > Orectolobiformes > Hemiscylliidae > Hemiscyllium > Hemiscyllium ocellatum. The sequence goes on along the minus strand of NC_083432.1, from coordinate 6,557,962 downwards.
ATTTGCTCAGTCAGGGCCCAAACCTGTTTCTGAAGGGCTTGGATCCGCCCTGCTGAGGAATTGACCTCTGTCTCTGATGCTGTGGTCTACCACTCAACCTCTTCAACTCCCATCCTGAGCCCTTCCAACTCCTTCTCATGCTTTTGCAGTATGGCTAAGGTGGGCTCCAGTCGATTACGAGTTTCTTCCTTCATCTCCCGGATCAGCTGTCGGATAGCTGCGGGTTCTTCCACAATGTTCTGCTGGGCAGGAATTTCTTTCACAGCTGCTGAGGGAGCTGTAGCTGCTTCCCCAGTTGCAGTCTCTGGCCTGCTCCCTGTTTTTGGCGAGTGTCTCGAGTGTTGAGTGTTTGCTTCCCCTTAGTCAGTTTCACATGCTCAGAAAAGGATTTAAGTGGTTGTATTACCATTTAACAATAATTTTTTTCAAAAAAAACTAAGGTGGGGGTAAAAAAATTACTGTCTTGGTTGGGTGCAGAGCTTAGCAAGGCTGATCTATTCAGATTGCCGCCATCTTGAATCCCCCCCTCCAATGAGTTTAATGGTCTACCACCATTCACAATTGGATGTAGCAGGACTGCAAAGTTTGGATCTGATCTGTTGGCTGTGGGATCACTTAGCTCTACCACTTGCTGCTTATGCTGTTTGTCATGTAGATAGTCCTTTTTGGTAGCTTCACCAGATTGACACCTGATCTTTAGGTACACCTGGTGCTGTTCCTGGCATGCCCTCCTGCACTCTCCATTGAACCAGGGTTGATCCCCTGAATAGATGGTAATGATTGAGGTGTTAACCAGGCCATGAGGCTGAAGATTATGCTGGAGTACAATTGTGCTGCTGTTGATGGTCCACTGTGCGTCCTGGATGCCCAGTCTTGATTTGCTATATATGTTCAAAGTTTGTTTCATTTAGTCCAGTGATAGTGCCACACAACATAAGAAACTATTCTCAATGTGAAGGCGGGACTTTGTCTCCACAAGGATAGTGCGGTGGTCACTCCTACCGATATTGTCATGAACAGATGCTTCTGCAGCTGGCGGATTGGTAAGGACGAGGTCAAGAATGTTTTTCCCTCTTGTTGGTTCTCTCACCACCTGCCACAGACCCAGTCTAGCAGCTGTGTACTTTAGGCTTGATCAGTAATATGGGTACTGAGCCACTCTTAGTGGTGAACATTGAAATCCCCCATCCAGAGTACATTTTGTGTCCTTGTCATCCTCAGTGCTTCTTCCAAGTGTTGATCAACATGGAGGCACACCGATTCATCAGCTGAGGGAGGATGGTATGTAGTAATCAGGAAATTTCCTTGCTTGTGTTTAACCTGAAGCCACGAGATGTCATGGGGTCCAAAGTCAATGTTGAGGACTCCCTGAGCAACTTCCTCCCAACTGTATGCCACTGTGGCACCCCCACTGCTGGGTCTGTCCTGCCTGTCCTTGACCAGGGATAGCAGTGGTGGTGTCTGGGACACAGTCATAGTCACGGAATCATGCCTTATGGACAATGTCATGCTGTTGCTTGTGAGAAATCTCTCCCAATTTTAGCACTAGCTCTAGATGTTAATAAGGAGGACTTTGTAGGGTTGACAGGACAGTTTCTGCCATTGTGTTTTCCACTGCCGAGATCAATGCCAGGTGATCCTATGAGTTTCATTTCTTTGAAACATTGCAGCAATTGGTATTGCTGAATGGCTTGCTAGGCCATTTCAGAGGGCAGTTGAGAGTCAACCACATCGCTGTGGGTCTGGAGTCACATGTAGGCCAGACCAGGTAAGGAGGGCAAATTGCTTTTCCTGAAGGACATTAATGAGCCAGATGAGGTTTTTTTTGACTATTGACAGTGATTTCATGGTGATTAGTGGATTCTTAATTCCAGTTTTTTTTTATTGAATTCAAATTCCACACTCTGCCATAGTGGGATTCAAACCTGGGCCCCAGAACATTATCTGACTTTCTGGATTAATAATCTAGTGATAATGCCACTAAGCCATCGCCTATCCGATTCCCCAGCAGAGGGAGGACAGTACCTGATAATCAGAAGTCTCCTTGCCCATGCTTAACCTGAAGCTGTGAGACTTCCTGGGATCCGGATTGGTCCCAGAATCCCTACAGTACAGAAGGACACCATTCAGCCCATCAAGGCTGTACTAACCCTATGAAGAGCATCCCATCCAGACCCAGCCCTCCCACCCTATTCTCATAACCCAATAGCACTTCTCATGGTTAATCCATTTAGCCTGCAGAACCTTGGTGACTATGGGCCATTTAGCATGGCCAATCCACCTAACCTGCTTACCTTTGGACTGTGGGAAGAAACTGGATCATTTGGCAAACAGAACAATGTACAAACCTCTCACAGACAGTCACCTAAGGCTGGAATTGAACCTGGTTCCCTGGCATTGTGAGGCAGCAGTGCTGATCACTAAGCCACCGTGCCACTGAAACCTCTGTTCCTAGGTGGTCTTGAGTCATCAAATTTTCAGATAACGGCTGAACGTGCTGACGACTAATGCTACAGAGATAGGTAAAGGAATTTGGGATGTTTGGGCTTGCAGGAAATCATTGGCAATCTGGATCAGGCAGGAAGAAAAGTCTGTACAGATGTGTCATATTTAGGTTAGCAAGATGTAATAAATGAACTGCCATAGGGATCAGTACTGCGACCTCAACTATTTACAATTGATGTTGAAAATGTGTTGCTGGTTAAAGCACAGCAGGTTAGGCAGCATCCAAGGAATAGGAAATTCGACGTTTCGGGCATAAGCCCTTCATCAGGTTTCCTGATGAAGGGCTTATGCCCGAAACGTCGAATTTCCTATTCCTTGGATGCTGCCTAACCTGCTGTGCTTTAACCAGCAACACATTTTCAACTGTGATCTCCAACATCTGCAGACCTCATTTTTTACCCGAACTATTTACAATTGATGCCAGTGACTGGGTTGAAGGAACTATATGGTAGCTCAATTTGCTGAAGACATCAAGATGCGTAGGAGATTAAGTTGTGAGTCTGCTAAGTGTTGAGAATACATTGAGAATAGCTGAAAGTTTGGGCACATGAAATACAATGTCAGAAGATGTGAACTTGCATACTTTGTCAAGAAGAATAAAAATGCAGCATATTATTTAAATTGTAGAACTCTGAGGTACTGAGGGATCTATATGTTTGGTACATGAATTTCTCAGCATTAGTATGTAGGTACAGCTAGTGATTAAGAAGGCAAAACGCCCCTTCCAAGGGGAATGGAGTATAAAAATAGGGATGTTTTACGACAGTTTTACATGATATTGGTGAAACCAAGCCTGAACAATGTGCACAGTTTTTGTCTCCTTATTTAAAAAAGGGCATAATTGCAACAGAAACTTTTCAGAAGTTCATTCGACTGATTCCTGGAATGAGGGGATTATTTAAGAGGAAAGTTTAGATGAGCTTAGTTTTTAACCATTGGAGTTTAGAAGAATGAAAGCTGGCCTTATTGAAACACAGAAGATGCTGGGGATATTTTAAATCTGAAAGGATGTTTTCCTTGTGGAGATCTAGAATAGGGGGGAGTTTAAAAGGAAAATAGGTCTCCTATTGAAGAAAGAGATGAAAATTTTTTTCCGAGAGTCTGTGGAACTCTCGTTCCTCAGAGAATGGTGAAAGATAGATCATATAATATTTTTAATCCAGAGGTAGATGGATACTTGATTAAGAAGCAACTCAAAGGGTATTGCACATGTTCTTGAATGCAAAGTTGAGGCCGCAGTCTTGATTCAAACTGGTGAAAGTGGCAAAAAGGCCACAGTGCTGCTGAGTCTCCTCATCAATCTACCATTCTGTTTGGATTTTCTGTCTTAAATTGTAATCTGTTGATAGACAATGGTGTCTGAGACTGCACAGGCTAAAAACTGATTCATTTTGCCTGGCATAGTACAGGAGTGAGCATACAAAATAGTAGTGTAACCATTTTTTTTATCTGCAGGATACCGGTATGTTATCCTTGATGTTCCACTCTTGTTTGAGACTAACAAATTGCTCAGGTTTATGAAGCATACAGTTGTTGTTTATTGGTAAGTTGATGTAAATCTGCTTAAACCTACTAGTATTGTCATTGATCATACTCAGTAGTCTATATGCCAAAGAACTATGAACATTCTATACTTTGTCTCTGACATCTCCCCTAGTTGAAATTGATATTTAAAAAGGTGTCCAATACATTGGCTATTTTAAAAGCAAACTATTGGGGGTCATATTTTGGGGTCAGTATGAAGGTTCTATGAGGCATTGTAGCCTGAACACTATTCTCCATTCCCAGGGAGTACGTGTCAGCTGGTCTTTAATGCATTAAAAATATTGCACAAAACCCTTTACAGGATGGGTCATTGAAAATTGGGGATGATACAAAACAAGTGGGAATAGGAAACCTGTCTAAATCTTAATCTTTCCCTTTTCTTAACTAAATGCTTCAACTATTAGTTTTTGCTCAGATCACACAACACAGACCGGGAACGAGACTTGTTTTTTCCTGCTTGATATAGCTTAGTACCACACCACTCAAATTACTTGTTGATTGACTCAGATAACAAAATCAAAAGTGATGAGTAATTTGTAGAATAATACAGTGCAAAACGTGGCAACTTAACCTGTTGTATCTGTGCTTTATAATTGTATCTCTTTGTAAAGCAGTATTGCCACTTCCTCCTGTTCTTTTCCATAGTCTTGCAATTCTTTTCAAGTATCTATCCACTTGATGTTTGAAAGTTATTACTGAAAGTGCTTTCAGGCTATGCCTATAGTGGCATAGTGTGGGAATTGTAGCTTAACCTTCCAGATCATAGCATCTTGTTCCTTGTAAAGTAAAACAAAATCCAATTGCCTAGCCCCTTTGGTGCTGTCTTGTGTCAGTATGGCTATGCTTGTGACATTTGGTTAACTGCTTTGTTTATTGTGTCGTAGTGACCCTCAGAGCCAGCTGACCCGGTTGATGAAACGAAATCATTTGACGCAGGCGGAGGCAGAGCGCCGCATTGGTGCGCAAATGCCATTGGAGCAGAAGCGGAAACTGGCAAACCATGTGATTGATAACTCTGGTGACAGTGCCAGTACTTACCGGCAGGTTTGCAAACTGCACTCTCAGCTTGAAGACTCGCTGGACTTCTTAGCGGTCCGGTTACTAGCCTTAGTCACTCTGACAGGAATCGGAGGCCTCCTCTGCATATTTATGAAAAGGTGCATTTTTTAATATGAAGATTTGCTCCAGACCGAGCTAAGGTCAGGGCAGGTGCTTCGTTTTCCCGTGAGAAGATCCTTTGTAAGACTGGAGAATGAAACACTGGTTGGAAGTGCTGCTTACTGAATGATCTTCAGTTATACCTCTCTTTCCCTTTCTCCTTATGATAATTGTCATTACCATTATCTATCTCCAACACTGCAGAGACCAACACTGACGAGACTATTGCCTAAGTTATGGATAGTCAGAATCCTGCTTCAAATTTTGGTGCTTCAGGAAAAGCAATCAAGTAATGGATTTTTTTAGGGTATAGACTTTCTTGCAGTATTGCTGTTCACTGCAACTTTTACGGCCATCAAAGGCAAGTGACTGGCTGTTGTTTACTTTGTTTAACCTGAGAGCACTTGAGGCATGTTTCTGAAATCTGATCTTCAGTAAGTTGCACTCTGTGCTCCGTTGAGAATGGGCACCATTGCTGCTTCTTTAACTGTAACAACTGAGATGAATCTGAGGCAAGACAATGTTATCGCAGGAAGTGAAAACTGGAACTTTCAACATATTGCCAGTTTATTATAAAAGAAGTGCAACTTGCTCAGGGCATATATAATGCATATGGTGGCACAGTGTGGGAATTGTCACTTAACCACAATTGCTGTGCTTTCTTTCTAGTTCACTATTATCATATACATTTGACAGTCAAGCGAGGTAGGTGTTCTCAGATCATAATGATTCATTTTAAGTGCTGGGCTTTACTTTATCCATTGGTTTCAATCTAGTAATGTCCACTCAAAATGTGCAATTTTACTATATGAGAAATCAGAAAAATGAATATGTTTTCAAAATTCTCTGTCACTATATGTTGGATCAGCAGTATGCTAATTCCTCCAAATAGTGTGGAATAAGCAACAACAATCACATACTAAATGAACAACGTTGTAATATTATATGGAAGAATTCTCTCTTTTGATGTTTCATTTTTAAAAATGATGAGGAAAGCCCTAACATGGATCTTTCTGCTGAGTTAATGATATGCAAATATAGTGGGTGCTGTTGACCTTTGGCAATAACATCAAGGCCCAAGCCCTAATTTACTCTATCCATTAACATTGATGCAAATCAGGCAAAGTGAAAAACAGGCTGCCAGCCCACCATTGTCAAGTTTACCTTATTGCCAGTTTCACATCTAAAGTATTAGTCTACTGACTATCTGTCATGGTGTTTTTGTTCAGACTGGATAGTAGATTGGATAAAATCTACAGGTCTCCAATCAGATAAAGATTTATACATTCATCTGGATCTTTTCAGCAAGTTACTTCCCTCCTGCTGCCACTGCCTCCAGGGTTTTCCTTCCCCCTGAACTAGTGCTCAGGAGTGGCTTTCCAGGGACTATCACTCTCCAGTTACATGCCCAAGTAATCATTCTTAATCTGAGTTGTGATTGCCACCTAGCCAAATGTAGGCAATTTCCCTTCAGACTGCCATGTTGTTATTGGCTAACATCGGAATGGGGTCCAAAATAATGGTTAATCGAACACTGCCCACCCCCACCAGCACCCCAAGCACCAGGGAAGCTGGTGTCTGTGGTAACATCATTGCCTGCTAGCTGAAATTGACTATCTCTACTTGCACTGACTCAAGTATTTTTGAGTAGGAACATTTTTTGCTTCCCTGAAATAACTCTGCTGTATGACTTCTCGTTCATAAGACGGCCCATTTGCAGTCAAAGTCAAAAGACCTAAATTGTCAAAATGTGCTCAAGTGGAATATCCCCAGAGAATAACGAGTGTCCTTGCCATTTCAAGCACCATTCTTGGTTTCAGGACAAATGACAGACAGAGATTAAAATCAAACATTAGGGCTTTACAGCTTCAGTTTCTGTCAATCTACTCTAAGCCCCACAATATCCTAAGTGTATAGAGACATCGACCTGTTTCCCACATGTGCATTCTCTGTAATTGCCATCATAGGAAATTTTTAATTGAGTTTCTTTCCCTAAATTTGTCTTTGTAAAATTTCTGACATGTATAAATAAACCAGCATTGTCCTGCGTTTGAATCAATTTGAAAGGAATGGAATTTGAGGCTGAAAGATTTGTTGAAATTATTTTGCGCTTTGCTGATGTCAATCGTTTTAAACTAATATTTAAGAAACTGCCTCCTGCAGTATCTGTCATTGTGGATAACATTTTGAACTGTTGTGAGCTGATGACATTTGGCACTTTCTTTCCCTTGAGAGTAACAACATGGCAAGGTCAGCTGTGTAATCACATCAAAGTGCTGTAGGCAGGCGATATTATCAATGCCATGCTGAAAGAACAACCAATGGGACGAGCTTCAATGCTAAGAAGTTGTGTTGACCATTTCTCCTCAGTACGAAGTCCCAGTTTTGCTGAACTCCCGGTGGCTAGCTTTCATTCAATGACCTCCTTCTGCAGCTTAGTTGGGCCAGACACTGAATACTGCAAACACCGAGAGTTTCACATATATCATGACAAATCACAGCTCTGACTAAACAGTTATCATTTGTCTTCTGCTGAAGGAGTCTCAAAACTCCTTACAGCCAGTGAACTGTTTTCACTTATTGCACTACAGGGAAAGGTGTTTTTCTAATTTGGGTACAGCAAGTAAAGGAAAAATGTTCTGTTTCTGTAGCTGTTAATAGAAAGATTAGCAAGAACAAGTGGACAGTTCCCTTATCATTTTGTGGGTGTTTCAATTAGAATTATAGAATCCCTACAGTGGAAGCAGGCCATTCAGCCCATCAAGTCCACACTGACCCTCCCAAGAACATTACCCCTTACCCTAGCCCTGTAACCCTATATTTCCCATGGCCAATCCACTTAGTCTACACACCACTAGATACTGGGCAGTTTAGCATGGCCATTCCATCTAACCTGCAGGTCTTTGGAATGTGGGAGGAAACTGGGGCACCTGGAGGAAACCCACACTGCCCCATTCACAAAAGCAAGCAGGCATGTCACCATCTCGATTCCCAACTGATGTCTGAGCACTATGACCATAGACTGACTCTTTATTCATGCATTGGGTCCACGCTGAAACAGGGTACTTGTACATCTGGAGCTTGAGTGGGCCATGGATACAGCAGATTCTTCAGGTCAATATTTATTCATCAATCAATGGCCTCACTAATTTAGACTATCTGTTCATTACCTCATTCAAATATGCAGATCCTACTGCCATGTTACTGAGAATTTATTTAATTGCTTGTGAAAGCAACTATGGAAATGTAAGTACTTTGGTACTTTTTCCATTTACTTTTAGTCACCATGATGCACAACATACCTAACTGAAAAAGTTAATAAATTTCACCTCGCCTTGGAATCAGTGAAGCTGATGTTTGGGTCTGTGCTGTTCCATGTGTTCTTTTTTGTAATATTTCAGTGCATATGCTTCACTATTTTAGATATGATTCAGCAAGATATGAGTAGCAGAAATGTTTACATCGGATTTTTGAAAGAGCTTACCCAATTAGCCATACTCTTCAGCTCTTTCCTTCATTTCCCCGGAAGTTTATCCATGTCAAGTATAAAATCCCATTCATTTCCGAAATTACAGCAGAATCTACTTGTGTCACCCTTTCAAGAAACCCATTCAAACAAATACAGTAAGTTGTTGGTGGGGGGATTCTGAGGTACATGATTTACATGTGTTTGCAAGGCCAAAGTAGAGGGCATAGGTTTAAGGTGAAAGGGATTTAAAAGGGACCTAAGGGGCAACATTTTCACACAGAAGGTGTTACATATATGGAGTGAACTGCCAGACGAAGTGACAGAGGTGAGTACAATTAAGACATTTAAAAGGCACCTGGAAGGGGATATGACTAGGATGGGTTCAGAGAGACATGGGTCAAATGCTGGCAAATGGGAGAAGGTCTGATTGGAGGATCTGGTTGGCTTGACCCAAAGGGCCTGTTTCCATGCTGTATGACTTTATGAATCAGGAGCAAGAGTTGGCCACTCAGTTATTCAAAAAAATCATTGTTTATCTGCTTATCTCCAATAATCTTTTACTCCCTTGGTAATCAAGGCTCTATCTACATCTGCCTTAAAAAATGTTTAAAAATAAGTAAGAGCTACAAGGAGGCAGTTACTCCTAGAAATGAAGATAGTTGGGTGACTGTTAGAAGGATAAGAAGCAATCAGTGCAGTGATCCCCTGTAGCCGATTCTCTCCCCACCCACGCCCAAACAAATATACTGTTGGGGAGGTATAATTAACCAGGGGTAAGCCATGGGATACAGGTCTCTGGCACAAAGTCTGTCCCTGTTGCTAAGAAGGGAAGGGGGTAGAGGAGTGGAGTATTAGTCATTGGGGACTCCAAGTTAGGGGGACGGATAGGAGATTCTGTGGGAAGGAGAGAGACTCGTGGTTGATGTGTTTCCTCCCAGATGCTAGGGTGTGTGCTGCCTCGGATTGTGATTTTGGGATCCTTAAGGCGGAGGGGGAGCAGCCCCAGATCATGATCCACGTAGGCACCAATGACATAGGAATAGGGTTGGGGATGTAAGGGAAAAATTCAGGAAGCTAGGGTGGAAACTTAGAGCTACAGCAAACAGAGTTGTTGTCTCTGGTTTATTACCTGTGCCTCGTGCTAGGGAGAGAGAGGAGTTGAACACAGGGATGTTGCAGCAGGGAGAGTTTCAGATACCTGGATAATTAGGGCTCATTCTGGGGTTGGTGGGGCACCTACAAATGGGATGGTCTACACCTGAACCAGAGGGGTACCAATATCCGTGGGGGGGGGGGGGGTGGAATTTGCTAATGCTCTTCAGGAGAGTTTAAACTAATTCAGCAGGGGATGGGAACCTGAACTGTAGCTCCAGTGTACAGGAGGTTGAGAGTAGTGAGGTCATGAATAAGGTTTCAAGGTCGCAGGAGTGTTCCTCCAGGCTGGAAGGTGGTTTGAAGAGTGTCTACTTCAACATTAGGAGCATCTGGAATAAGTTGGATGAACTTGCAGCATGGGTTGGTACCTGGAAGTTCGATGTTGCCGCCATTTCGGAGACATGGATAGAGCAGGGACTGGAATGGTTGTTGCAGGTTCTGGGGTTTAGATGTTTCAGTAAGAACAGAGAAGATGGTGAAAGAGGGGGAGATGTGACATTGTTAGTCAAGAATACAATTACAGTAGCAGAAAGGACATTCGATGAGGACTCGTTTATTGAGGAAATATGGGCTGAGGTTAGAAACAGGAAGGAAAAGGTCACCCTGGGAGTTTTCTTTAGGCCTCTGAAAAGTCCCAGAGATGTAGAGGAAAGGATAACAAACACAATTCTGGACTGGAGCGAGAGTAACAGGGTAGTTGTTTAGGGGGACTTTAACTTTCCAAATATTGACAAGAAACGCCATAGTTTGAGTACTTTAAATGGGTCAGTTTTTGTCCAATGTGTGCAGGATGGTTTCCAGACAGTATGTAGACAAGCCAACAAGAGGTGAGGCTAGATTGGATTTGGAACTGGGTAATGAACCCAGCCAGATGTTAGATTTCGAGGTAGGTGAGCATTTTGGTGATGGTGACTACAATTCAGTTATGCTTACTTTAACAATGGAAAGGGATAGGTAAACACTGCAGGGTAAGAGTTAAAGCAGGGCAAAGGCAATTACGATGCAATTAGGCAAGATTTAGGATGCATAGGATGGGCACAATTGAAATGTGGAGCTTATCAAGGAACAGTTACTATGTGTCCTTGATAAGTATGTACCTGTCAGGCAGGGAGGAAGTGATCAAGCAAAGAGCCGTGGTTTACTAAAGAAGTTGAATCTTTTGTCAAGAGCAAGAAGGAGGCTTATGTAAAGATGAGATATGAAGGCTCAGTTAGGGCAATTGAGAGTTACAAGTTAGTCAGGAAGGACCTAAAGAGAGAGTTAAGAAGAGCCAGGAGGGAACATGAGAAGTCTTTGGCAGGTAGGACAAGGAAAACCCTAAAACTTTCTACAGGTGTTTAGCCGAAGGACAATAGTGAGAAGTTGTGCATGAACTTCGAAGAAATAAGAGAGGTGCTAAGTGAATATTTTGCATCAGTGTTCACACAGGAAAAGGACCATGCTGTTGAGCAGAATACTGAGGTAGAGGCTATTAGACTAGGCAGGATTGAGGTTCATAAGGGGGAGGTGTTATCTATTTTCACTTTCTAGAATTGCGAAGTCCCCTGGGCTGGGTGGGATTTATCCTAGGATTCTCTGGGAAGCTAGGGAGGAGATTGCAGAGCCTTTGGCTTTGATGTTTATGTTGTCATTGTCTACAGGAATAGTGCCAGAAGACTGAAGGATAGCAAATGTCCCCTTGTTCAAGAAGGGAAGTAGAGGCAACCATGGTATTTATAGACCAGTGAGCCTTACTTTGGTTGTGGGTAAAGTGTTGGAAAGGATTACAAGAGAGAGAATTTATAATCATTGAGAAAGGAATAGTTGGATTAGGGATAGTCAACATGTTTTTGTGAAGCGTAGTTTGTGCCTCACAAACCTTATTGAGTTCTTTGAGAAGGTGACCAAACAGATGGATGAGGATAAAGAGGTTGATGTGGTATATATGGATTTCAGTAAGGCACTTGATAAGGTTCCCCATGGTAAGCTATTGTAGAAAATACAGAGGCATGGGATTGAGGGTGATTTTAGCGGTTTGGATCAGAAATTGGCTAGCTGAAAGAAGACAAGAGGGTGGTGGTTGATGGGAAATGTTCATCCTGGAGTTCAGTTACTTGTAGTGTACCACAAGGATCTATTTTGGGGCCACTGCTTTTGGTCATTTTTATAAATGACCTGGATGAGGGTGTAGAAGGATGGGTTAGTAAGTTTGCAGATGGCAATAAGGTCAGTGGAGTTGTGGATAATGCGGAAAGATGTTGCAGGTTACAGAGGGACATAGATAAGCTGCAGAGCTGGGCTGAGAGGTTGCAAATGGAGTTTAGTGTGGAAAAGAGTGAGGTGATTCACTTTGGAAGGAGTAGGAGGAATACATAATACTGGGCTAATGGTGGTGTGGATGAGCAGAGAGATCTCCATGTCCATGTGCATAGATCCCTGAAAGTTGCCACCCAGGTTAACAGGGTTGTAAAGAAGGCATACGGTGTGTTGGCTTTTATTGGTAGACAGATTGGGTTTTGGAGGTCATCTTGCAGCTGTACGAAATCTGATGTGGCTGCACTTGCAGTAGTGCATACAGTTCTGGTAACCACATTATAGGAAGGATGTGGAAGGTTTGGAAAGGGTTCAGAGGAGATTTAGCAGGATGTTGCCTGAAAGGGAGGGAAGGTCTTACAAGAAAAGGTTGAGAGACTTGAGGCTGTATTCGTTAGAGAGAAAAAGGTTAAAAAGCGACTTAATAGAGACATACAGAATGACCAGAGACAGCGTGATCAGTGGACTGTGGGAGCCTTTTTACTTGGATGGTGATGGTTAGCATGAGGGGACATAGCTTTAAATTGAGGGGTGATAGATATAGGACAGATGTCAGAGGTAATGTCTTTGCTCAGAGAGTAGTAGGGGCATGGAATGCCCTGCCTGCAACAGTAGTGGACTCACTAACTTTAATGGCATTTAAATGTCACTGGGCAAACATATGGATAAAAATGGAATAGTGTTGGTTAGATGGGCTTCAGACTAGTTTCACAGGTTGGCGCAAAATCGAGGGCCGAAGGCCTGTACTGCGCTGTTATGTGTTCTATATTCTACCTTAAAAATATTTAAAGATTCTGCATCCAGTGTATTTTTGGAAGGGGATTGCTAAGTCTCTCAGTCCACCAGAGGGGGAAAAAAGTCCTTATCTCGGTTTTAAATTTGGCAACTCTTTATTTTTAAACTATGTCTCTTTGTTCTGGATTCTTCCATAAGATCCTTTCAGCATCTATCTGCTTAAGTCCCCTCAGCATTTTGTATGTTTCAATTAAGTCACCTCCAACTCATCTATACTAGAGAGGACGAAGACCTAGCCTTCCTAGTCTGTCTTTACAAGGCAATCTGCTTCTTCCAGGTATTGGGCTTGTAAACCATCTCTGAACTGCTTCCACTACATTAGTATCCTTACCACAATCCTTACCAGTATTGCAGATGCGGTTTTACCAATACCATAAGTTAAACATAACCTCCCTATTCTTCAAATCTCCTTGCAATAAAACGTAACATTCTATTAGCATGGTGGCACAGTGGTTAGCACTGCTGCCTCACAGCGCCAGAGATCCGGATTCACTTCCCGCCTCAGGCAACTGACTGTGTGGAGTTTGCACATTCTCCCTGTGTGCGCGTGGGTTTGCTCCGGTTTCCAGGTTAGGTGAATTGGCCATGCTAAATTGATAAATTGCCCGTAGTGTAGGGGAATGGGTCTAGGTGGGTGCGCTTTGGTGGGTTGGCGTGGAATTGTTGGGCCAAAGGGCCTGTTTCCACACTAAGTAATCTAATCTAACTTCCTGATGAGTTGCTGTACTTGCATATTAACCTTCTGAGATTCATGCATGAGGATCCCCAGATATTTCTGCATCTCAGAGCTCTGCAACATCTCACCATTTAGACTGTTGAACTTTTATTTCTTTATTTTTCTACGTTATTCTAAGAACGACTGTAATGTTTAACTTTTAACTTTGTTTCTTTATTTTCTACTTTGCACGTAAGATTTTGTATCTAGGTACCTAAATGATGCTGGAATGGCGAGCACTTTTCACTGTACTCATGTACTTCTATACTTGGATACATGTGACAATAAAATCTTATTCAAATTCTAATATGCTTCCCTTTATTCTTTCTATCAAAATGAAAAATTTAACACTTTCCCATGTACTTCATTTGACAAATCTTTGCCCACTCACTTAACCTATCTGCATCCCATTATAGGCTCCACAAGTACACTTCACAACTCAGCACCTTACCCATCTTTCTGTCATCAGTAATTATCATACCTTCAATCACTTCATCTAAGTCATGCATATAAGTTGTAAAGAATTGAGGCCCCAGCAGCACTGATCCTTGTGGCACACCCCTCATGACATCTTCCCATTCCTTAACTTTCTCATCAGAAAGCCTGTACCCTGAACAGAAGGTTTACAATCTGATGATTTGGTCCTAGATCCTAACAATAGTTATATCAATGTTGTACATTTATTTTTCAAGACTTTATAAGTTCAAAAGATATTGGAGCTGAATTCGGCCACTTGGCCCATCAAGTCTGCTCTGCCATTCAATCATGGCTGATATGTTTCTCTCCCATTTTCCCCATAGCCCTCCATCCCATTACCAATTAACAATCTATCTAACTCCTCCTTAAAGTTACTCACAGTCTCAGCATCCACAGCACTTTGGGGTAGTGAATTCCACAGATTCACAACCCTTTGAGTTTCTCCTCAACTCTATTTTAAATTTGCTGTCCCTTATCATAAGGCTACAACCTCTTGTTCTAGAATGCCCCACAAGAGGAAGCATCTGCTCCACATCTATTTTATCCACACCTTTTATCATCTTGAATACCTCAATTTGATCCCCCCCATTCTTCTAAATTCCAGACAATGTAGGCCTAAACTGTTCCATCTCTCTTCATATGACAAACCCCTCATCTCTGGAATCAATCTAGTGAACCTCCTCTGAACTGCCTCCAATACCCCTTCATCTTTCCTCAAATAAGGGGACCAAATGTGCGTAATACTTCAGGTGCGGTTTCACCAATACCTTGTATAGTTGCAACAATACTTCCTTACCTTTGTATTCTATTCCTTTAGCTGGAAAAGCCAACATTCCATTCACTTTCTTTATTATCTGCTGTACTTGCATGCTGGTTTTCTGAGACTCATGACTGAGTACACCTAGATGCCCCTGCACTGGAGCACTCTGATGTCTTTCCTCATAATAAGTTGCCTTCCATTTTTTTCAACCCAAATGCATGACCTCATACCTAGCCACATTAAACTGCAACTGCCACATTTTGGCCCACTCTCCTAACTTATCCATATCCATTTGTCAGGTTCTTATTTTCTCATTGAAATTTACCATCCTGCCTATTTTTGTCATCTGCAAATCTGGCTACAGAACCTTCTATCCCTGTATCCAAGTCTTTAATGTAGATTATAAATAGCTAGGGTCCTAGCACTGAACCTAGTGGCAGCCCACTAGTTACATCCAGCCATCCAGAAAAAAACCCTTTTGTCCTGACTCGATCTTCTATCCTTCGGCCACACATTTGTCCATGCTAATAAATTACCCCAATCCCATATGATCCAACCTTATCAATTAACCTGTTGTGTGACTCCTTATCAAATCCCTTCCATAGGTCCAAATATATCTACAACATCCCCGTTATCTACTTTGCATGTTACATCTTCAAAAAACTCTAGCAAATTTGATCTTAATAAAACCATGCTGACTCTGATGGATAGTGTTTTGTCTTTCCAAATGTCCTGATATTACTTTCTTGATAATTGATTCTAATCTTTCCCAACAACAGATGGTAAACTAACTGGTCTGTAATTTCCCACATCTTGCCTCCCTCTCTTTTTGAATAAGGGTGTTATATTAGACATTTTCCAATCTACCAGAACTTTTCCCATGTCCAGGGAATTTTGAAACATTGTAACCAATGGATCTACTATCCCCACTGCTATTTCCTTTAATAACCTAGGACGGAAGCCATCAGGCCCAGGGGACTTGTCTGTCCTCAATCCAAATAGTTTGCTGAGTACTTTTTCCCTATTGAAGTTGATTATTCTAAGTTTTACCCTTTATATTGCTCTGACTTGCCTGTTCTAATAGGAACAGTACTATTGTCCTCCACCATGAAAACTGAGGCAAAGTATTGATTTAGCATCTCTACCATTTGAGCGTTCCCCACTATTAACACTCTGCTTTCATTTTCCAAGGGACCAGCACTCACACTAGTGACTCTCTTCCCTTTTATATATGTATAGAACCTTTTGCTGTCCTTCTTGATATTTTGTGTTAGTTTCTTTAGGTTTTTTTGTACCCCTTTGTGTTTGAAAATTTCCCAATCTTCCAGCCAGCCACTGGCCTTTGCAATATGGTGGACCTTAGCTTTTGACTTTACGTTGTCCTTGACCTCCTTGTTTAGCCATGGATTTTTTTTAACCCCCCTTTACAATCATATCCGTAGAAACACACTTTAGTCAAGAAACAGCCTGCCATTGTTTATAATCTGTGAGTGAACTCTTCTAATATTAGTACAAGTCCCCGGATGATAGAAAGGAGGGTGTTGAGAATTGACAGTGCTGGCTGTGCAGTTATCATTACTGATACCAAGGTTTTTGACTTTCTAGTGATTTGGTACAACTGAGCGGCTTGCTGGATCATTTCAGGGGCAATTAAGAGTCGACCAAATTGATGTGGGTTTGGAGGTGCATGTGGAGCAAACTAGGTAAGGGTAATAGGTTTCTTCCCTAAGTTTCACCGGTTTCTATAGTGTGAGTGTTACTTGTGTCCTGTGATGTTTCCACTATACCACTATCATTTCTCTATCTGTACTGGCTATTTAATCTCACCTGGAAAGTCTCACATTCTACCTGGGTCTGCTTATTTTGATTTAGGAAAGAGAGACCAGCCAAAGTTGGTGACCCTGATCAGCGTCATTTCTTGGAACTATGAAGATTATGACAGTGGTTGAATTTCCAATTGTGAGGCTTTGCTCAGGCATGAAGTGTGTCATCTTAGTAAAGTAATTAGATTAGATTAGATTAATTACAGTGTGGAAACAGGCCCTCAGCCCAACAACTCCACACCGACTCTCCTAAGAACAACCCACCCAGATCCATTCCCCTACATTTACCCCTTCACCGAACACTACAGGTAATGTAGCATGGCCAATTCACCTAACCTGCACATTTTTGAACTGTGGGAGGAAACCGGAGCACCCGGAGGAAACTCACGCACACACGGGGAGAATGTCCAAACTCCACACAGACAGTTGCCTGAGGCAGGAATTGAACCCGGGTCTCTGGCGCTGTGAGGCAACAGTGCTAACCACTGTGCTGCCCACCGTACCTCAGTCACTGAGACTTTACAATCTGGTTTTTTAAAAAAATGAAGCAATGTAATGTTTTTGCACCATAGTCCATGGAACTGTACCTCGACAGTGGAGAGAGAGAAACTTTGCACTTGCATAATAACTGTGGTGTGCAAGCATAACCACTCCTTGCTAGAGCTGATATGGAGCCGTAGGCTGTACAGACCGGAAACAGACCCTTCAGTCTAACTGGTCCGTGCTGACCAGATATCCTGAATAAACCTATTCCAATTTACCAGTATTTGGCCTCAATCCCTCTAAACCCTTCCTATTCATTTACTTATCCAGATGCCTTTTAAATGTTATCCATGTATCAGTCTAGTAAAACCTCTCTGAACTGTTTCCAACACAATCTGTAAGGTACCTCAGTTATGAAGACTTTGCTCCGTTTTAAAAACAAAACCTGATTGTAATGTGATTGTATGCTAGCCAAGATCTGCTGGCTGTACCTATGTTACTTTGGAGAGTCTTAATCCAGTTCCCGACAGGTGCTAAGTGGCAATCTCAGTTTCAGCAAGACCGTTTTGCAGGTTCACAGAATTGTTACAGTCAGAAGGAGGCTATTGAATTAACTTTATTGTCACACGTACTCAAGTGAGTACAGTAAAAAGTTTACAAGTCGCCACTTGTTGCCCTAGGTCCAGAATCTTGGTAACAAAGCAGAAAAATAAAGAAAACAAATTTAAAGTTAAACATTACTAAGAAGTAGAAAAACAAAGAAACACAGTTGATAGTTCAACACCACAGTCTGTAAGTGTCTGTCTGTGCTGGCTTTGCATTCCTCACAAGGGCCCACCTGCCCCAGCTGCTTTGCACTGCCTTCTCCCACTCTCAGCATCCATATCTGCAGCTGACCAGCTCTGAATATTTTGCTTTAGTGCTGAATTCTTGCCTTTTCCATATAAGCTTTTATGTTGTTTAGCCATCCTTGGAATAGCCAGTATAGGTTATCTCAAATAAAAGTATTGCAGATGCTGGGGAACTGAATTAAAAACAGAAAATGCTGATGAAACAATTTCACAGCAACTGTGGAAATAGAACCAGAATTAATATTTCAAGTGCAATGAAATGATTTCTCTCCCCACACGTCAGACCTGTGGAGCTTCTCGAGCACTGTTTTTATTTGGGTCTGTCTACTCAACTTGTGTGAGCTCCTTGACCTAGCCATTAGTAGGATGGTTATAATCCAGTTGGTCGTAATTCAGTGAGATTGAACCAACCTTAAAGATCATCTCTGAGATTAAAGGTAAATGTCTATGACATAATCATGCACAAACCTTTAGTTGTGTCAAATTTGAAAATATAGTTAACTGTTTCTGCTGTGAACAATAAATAACAATGTTTTCATGAGTCAAAGGAAAAACAAATTTGTTAACTGTTGAACCTCAGGAAACGAAAAAAAATCAATTCCAAGATCCAGCCTTTGTGCTATAATGTGAGTCCACACACATGAAAACAGAACATAAAATTGAAACTGAATGCAAAATCGGAAAGGAGATACTGATGAGACATAGAAGGAGAAGTTGTCCATTTAGCTCATCAAGTTTGCTGGTTTAGATCATGGCTGATCTGAAAACCCTCAACTCATCTCTCCACCACCCACCCCCCACTCCCGTACCTCCTGATTCCCTTACCGGTTAAAAACCTATCTCAGCCTTGAATATAGTTAATGGTAATGAATCCTAAATATTCATAATCCTCTCCTCAGCTTTGTTTTGTAACTCCTTATTCTGAGGTTATGTCCTCTAACCCTCGAGTCTCCCACAAGGGGAAACAATTTTTCCGCATCTATCCTATCACTTCCTCTAAGAATCTTGTATGTTTCAAGAAGATCGTCTCTCATTCTTCCATTTTCAACCAAACAAAGGCCTAATCTACTCAACCTCTCCTCATAAGACAGTGCCTCTTAACCTGATATCAGCATTTTGAACCTTCTCTGGACCAGTCCCACTACCAGTATATCATTCCTTGGATCAAAGGCCCAAAGTGTTCACAGTATTCCAGCTATGGCCTGAGTAGTGCCTTGGATAGTTTTAGCAAAACTTTTAATTTCCATTCCCCATGAAATAAAGGCAGTCAACAACCAAATAAAGTGTTGATAAACTTACAAGTAATATCAAGACAGACAGAAAGTTTCTTTAAATACATAAAAAGGAAGACAGAAATATAAAATGTGAACACAGGCCCCTGAGAGACCTGCTGAACTTGCATACTAACTTTTTGTGATTCATGGATGAAGACATCAAATCCCTCTATTCTGTAGCTTTCTGCAGTCTTCCTCAATTTAAATAATATTCAGTTTCTGTTCTTCAAACTTGAATAATTTTACATTTTATGACATTGTATTCTCTCTGCCAAGATTTTTGTTCAGTCTCTTCAGCTGTCCCTATCTCTCTGCAGTCTCTTGTGTCATTGTCATCAGTTGTCTTCCCAACTACTTTTGTGACGGCACAAACGTGGTCATAGTACATTCACTTTTTTCTCATCCAAGCCCTGAATCTATATTATAAATAATTACTGATAAGCACTGATCCTCGTGGCACACAATTAGTTACAGGTTGCCATCTGAAAGTACCCCCTTTTTGGTCAATTTTCTGTCATCTATTAATTAGCCAATCCTTTATACATGATAATGCACTACTTCAAATATCTTCTAAAGTGGCCTAATGGGTGGTACCTTCATTCGAAGGCTCACTGAATATGTTATCTAGTGTGGTGGCGAAGCATCTGAATACGACCCTTCCAGCTCAGTGAGCAAACCTACATCCAGAACCTCAACCTGAGCTACAAATCTTCTCAAAACTCACGAAGTGGTACCTTATCAAACACCTTTGAAAATCCAAATATATTGCATCCACTGAATTTCCTTTAGCTATCTCACTTGTTATCTCCTCAAAGTATTCCTGTAAATTTGTCAAGCATGATTTCCTTTCTTGAAGTAGTACTGTTTGCTTGATCACATTATGCATTTCTAAATGCTCTGCTATTATATCCTTTATAATAGACTCTAACATTTTCCCAATAACAGACATTAACCTAACTAGCCTAGATTTGTCTTTTTCTTTGTCCGTTTCACTATTAAAATAAAGATGTTATATTGGCATTTTCAAATCCTCTGGGACTTTTTCCAGAATTTAAGGATTCCTGGATAATAACTACCAGTGCATCCACTACCTTTGCAGTTATTTCCTTCAGTATCCTAGGATGCATCTCATCAGATCCAGGCAGCTTTTCAGTCATTGGACCCATTAATTTTCTTAGCACTTTTTCTGTAGGGTGATAGTTATTACATTTATTTACTGTCTTTTTGATCCTTGCTTGTTTAATTTTTGGGATGTTATCAGTGTCTTCTACTGTGAAGACTGATGCACATATTTATTCAATTCCTCTTCCATCTCTGGTTCCCTATTACTATTTATCCAGTTTCGGTCGCTCAGGTGCCTGTGTTCACATTATATATTTCTGTCTTCCTTTTTATGTATTTAAAGAAACTTTCTATCTGTCTTGATATTACTTGTAAGTTTATCAACACTTTATTTGGTTGTTGACTGCCTTTTGTTGGTTAATAAGATTTTCCAGTCCTCCAGCTTATCACTAATCTTTGCCATATTAAATATTTTCTTCTTTCAGTCTAATATTATCCTTAATTTTCCCGGTTAACCCATGGTTGGTTCATCCGCTTCCTAGAATCCTCCTTTCTCACTGGGATATACCTTTGCTATAAGCCATTAACTATTTTCTTTAATATCTGGAATAATCCTCAACTGTTTTTGCTACTAAACTCCTTTCCCAGTCCATTCCAGCCAGATCTGCCTTCATTCCTATGTAATTAGCCTTATTTGAGCTTAGTATAGTTGCTTCTGACCCAGTTTTTCCCTCTCAAACTGAATGCTAAATTCTACCAACTTATGGTCACTGTTTCTGAGGAGATTCCTGGTTGGAATTACAACATATTATCATAGGAACTGATCCGGTTTCCTGTCTGAATTCTTCCCTGTGTCTTCCTTTGCCAATCTAAGTAACCCAACCTTAATGAAGATTAAATTCACCCCTAGTCAATGTTCTGCCTTTATTATCTCCTGATTTATTCTCTGTCCCACTGTATAGCGACTATTAGGGGGCCTGTAGACCATTACTACCAATGTTTCCTTTCCCTTTTTATTTCTTACCTCCACCCATACGGATTCTACATCTTCTGATTCAATTTCTTACTTATTATACTTTTTCAATTGTGTTACAGCAATGTTACCCCACTACACATCCCATTCCTGCTGTCCTTTTGTAAATGTTGTTGTAACCCTTCTCTGTAATATAATATCATACCTATTAACCTGTATTTGGGTGTTTATTTCATTAATTTTATTCTGAATACAATGTGCATTCAATTAAAGAACCACGAATGGTGATTTTTTTCAACCATTATTTCCGCTTTTGACCCTATGTACTGCTGTTTTTCTGTTTATGTCCTGTGTCCCTTCCTGTCCCTGTCAGGGTATGGTTCTCCAGATAGCTGCCTGTTATTCTGCCCATATTTTCCTGCATTTCCCCTCCTTCTTTGTCTTTTAAGGATAGGGTTTTAATCTGAGACTAATATTTGTTTCTAATTTCTTGAATGCATCGTTTGTCACAAACGTTACAATTATGAAAATTCTCAGCTCCTTCATGATTTTCCCTGGGCTGGGAACCGGTGCCCATTTCTTCTTTGGAGAAGGAAAATGGAGACAGTGACTTCTCTTCAATTTTCTGCCAAAATGCATTTAGAACTTCCCATAAATACTGATCCCAATTTGTATTTCCAAGAGGTGATTTTGGCTGGGTCTGTCTCTGACCGTTTCCAGTTGGTATTATTACTGGATAAGTCAGGTGGTCTCACTGAGACACAAACATGCAATATTACGGATATTTGGTAAGAAAAACAAATTAAGATCTTTTTAAAATCTACTTATATCAGAAATTCAGTTTTAAACACACAATGAAAGTATAATCCCAAAACATTGCTTTGCAAGTTTCAAGAAAAATCCCTTGTACAATCCTCATCCCAGAATTAATTTCACTTATCATCTCAATAGGTTTAAAGTAACTAACTCTTCAACTGGAACTTCTGACAGCTATCATATATCTGAGTTTAAACAAACTCAGCTTCCAGTCCTAATCCTAACACTTTCATGCTGGGATTATCACTATTTTATAAAGTAATCCAGTTTACTATATTCTCCCCTTCTCAGGAGCACTGCTGTATACATGCACCTCCATGCAAAACCTCACCACTGGAAGTAAAACTGAAGTCTCTCTGTTCTGGGATTTTCCTGAAGCTTAAAAAGAACTTCTAACAAAAACCTGGAGGCACTGTTGTCTATCCTATTAGGTCAGAAAATCCTAAAATAATAAAAACCCATTACGCTGCCAAAGTAGACCTCACAAACTGTTTTAAAAGAAATCACCATGGCTACAGAAATACTTATTAGTTAATTATTAACTTCAGAGACAAAAAAAGCTTGTATGTTAACTAGCTCCAAGTCAAAACCTAAAATTAACGTAAACAAAGTTTAAAAAATTTATAACTCAGAGTTTATATCGTAACAGTAATTGTGCTAATGCCCTGGAGCCATGCAAGGGTTTTATTGGTGTCTGGATTGTCCCTCATTGGCAATAGACCCTTCTTGCCAAGAATGATTCAGTTAGTTTCTCACCTCTGCAATGGAAAGTGACCTTGAATTTTTAAGCAGCTTCCCTTGACACCATTCAATTTGCTTCCATTCCAGTAAGGTCAAAGTTTTAATAGGATCTCTTCAAGCAATAGAGATTAAAACTATGTGGAGGAGGACTGAGATACCCATGAGCATATGAATAAGGAACAGACATAGGTATTCAACCGCTCAACCTACTCTACCATTCAAGAGGATCATGCTTTCTTTGTGTTTTTAATTCCACATCTCCATTTACTTTGATTTATTTGCCTAACAGGAATCAATTAACCTTTACCCTAAAAATTTCATTAGTCCTTGCCCCCCCCACCCCCCACTACCACCTTAAGCAAAACTTCCAAAGGTACATGACTGTGAGAGGAATATTGCAATGAGGAGAAGAAAGTTGAAAGCACTGAATACTGAGATATACCATACTTGTCATGATTGTTCTGATTAAAATGCACATTGAATCAACAACTGGAACAGATGTTAGGGTGTATAGCATCTGGGTGGCAGTGAGGAAGGGAGTCAACCAATGTACCTGTTTCCAGCCATACCTGATGACCATGTGCTTAAAAACAAAGTATGTGAGTGGGCAGAGGACAAGAGCAGATGGAACAGTACTGATGCTCATCGATCTTCATTAACTAATTCTGTGGATGGGCCTATATAGTGCATTTTCTGAGGTTTTTCAATTTTAAGGTGCTATTGCCACTGACCCCAAACTTGCCCACAATTGCTCTATGTATAGGGTAAATTCACGGGTTTCAAGAGTGAAGTGGCCATTGTTTTGTAAGGGGCTCTTCCAGCAGAGTGATAGTGTCCCTTCCTCTGAACCAGGCAGTCTCAGTTCAAGGCACATCTGTGCCAGAGGTGTGTTAAGACGTGAGAGAAAGTGGGGACTGCAGCTGCTGGAGAGTCAGAATCTCTTTGAAGAGGAGACAACATTTTGAAGCACAAAAGATTTCCAATATTCACAGTACAGCAGGTATGTGCTGAATACACATCAAATTGCACTGGTTCAGTGCTAACATTCTCAACTCTGGTTTAGAAAGTCACTCCAGAGGCATAAGCACATAGTATTGTGCTGGAATGTGCTGAGGGACTGCTGCTCTGCCAGAGATGCTGCCTTTCTCAGGGGAATTGAAATCAGCATTAGACACACCTGCTATCAGTTCCATTCCTGTATTCCTCAACAGCAACCGAAGCAAGTGAACTGATCATTACTTCATTGCTGTTTGTGGAGTTTACGGTGCACAATTTGGCAACAGCATTCCCGACATTACAACTGTGACTATATTTTGAAAGTTGACTGTAATGCATATTGAGATGTTGTGAAAATCTTTCACTTGATAATCTTTTGCCTGAAGGCCTGCTCCCAATATCATCAGCAAGGTCAGTGATAAGCACAGCAGGTAACAAGAAAATCCAAAGCTTTAAAACAAAGTACAGAACTTTTTGTGGCAAGTTGACATGAAATGGTTGAGCAGGATGAAGGACTGGGCTGCTAGTAATTTGTAAAAGGACTGTTCTTTGTTTCCCCTCAGCATTGACCCAAGCTCTGCACTAAAATGAAAACTTGGTTACATTCTGTTCTGAAGGCACAGAGTGCCCAATGCAGTGAGTTGGTAAGTTGAGTGTGTCTGTCACTGTGTACAAGCTTCAGAGAACTGCCATTCATCTCACATTGGTCTGATTCAATCTGAATGGGATCAAGGCAACATTTTAAATGTTTACAAGAAAGAACCTAGGGCCATAAGTTCGTTGTGTGAGTGAAGTCAGTTGGATTCTGCAACATTTCTTTGTACACTATAGGCTTGAGGGACTTGTTCTGTACCCAAGTGTAAAGACAATAATGACCCCATGAGGACCAAATTGTGTCATTCAAACAGGAAAAGGATATTCATGAACCATAAGCAGATTTATGGTGTTTCTTCCTTATGGAGACACTGTATTGCACGGAGGTTTAGTTCACCAAATATGTTACTAGGATGTGGCTGAGTGAATTGGACAGAGCAGCAACCACAGATTTTGGCAGTATCCTGGCGATAGTGCTGATGACTCACATGATTGCTCCCATATCCAGACTATTGCTTTGCAGTCATGACACTGATGCCTATCTGAAAATGCGCGTGATTGTCAGTAATGTGCCATCCACAAAAAAAATAAATCTAACCCAGCTGGAAACCACCATATCAGTTATCAAGCAGAATGAAGAACTGAATCACGAATCATTCAGATAAGAACTTATACTCACCAACATGCTGTTCCCTGACACTAAGCTCTGGTCATGCATTCAGTTCCTGATTTCCTCATAGCCTCATTTGACATAATCACAGAGTACCCACCATGTCTATGACAAATCTCTGAAAGACCACGTGCAACTCCCTGTAAATCATTATAATCTTCTCTTTGAGATAATAGTTCAATTCCCTCCAGAATACCTCACACCTCTTTCACACTCTCAGTCAGCATATTCCAGGTCCTTAAACAATGTCTAAAGAAATAGTTTCCTCATGTTGCCATTGCTTCTTCTGTTGCCTTCCTTAAATATATGTTGTGGCTTTGCTCCTTCAGCATCCCCCTATCTGCGCTGTCCAAACCCTACATAATTTTGAACACCTCTATGAAATTTTCCCTCAATCGTCTTCAGGATAATAATCCCAATTTCAATCATCAAGCTGCATATCTGAAGTTGTTAATTCCTGGAGCTATTCTTATGAATCTTTTCTGATATTCTATTGTAGGTAGTGGAATATCCCTTCTAAATAAGATGTGGAGATGCTGGCATTTGACTGGGGCAGACAAAGTTAAAAATCACAAGGGAAACAAGATAGTAAGCCAGGCAGCGTGCAGAATTCACTGTCAAATTATATCAGAACAGACAGCTATGCACGGCATTTACCATGAATGATTATATTGAGTAGCTGTTGTTGACACAACTTTGCAAGGTTCAGAGTTTCGGTTGAACTGTTTCTGAGACAGCCCAGCACCTAGGGTCAGCTCAGTCAATAGGGAAGTTACAATATCCAATACTGCCTTTTGTAACACACATCATGGGACAGATACTCATTCACATGGAATAACTAAATGTAAGTTACTTTATCAACATAGTAAACACGTGCAAGGCACTATACTTGGGGATGACCTGGAGAACTGTACTGGAAGGGGCAACTTGAATTAAAGACCACTTTACACTCTGGAGACAATTTCAGCCCAAGAAGTAGGAACTAAGGGAATGAGAAAGACATCTCAACCTCAGGCCGACCACTGGAACTGGGGTAATATAAACTGTTGTACTGGAACTGGAGTAATATAAACTTCTGGACTGGAATGTGGAAATCATAAACTCCTGTACTGGAACGGACATAATATAAACTTCTGTACTGGAACTGGGACAATATAAACTTCTGTACTGGAACTGGGGAATTATAAACTTCTGTACTGTAGCTGGGATAATATAAACTTCTGGACTGGAATTGGAGTAATATAAACATCTGTACTGGAACGGGGGTAGTATAAACTTCTGTACTGGAACTGGGATAATATAAACTTCTGTACTGTAGCTGGGATAATATAAACTTCTGTACTGTAACTGGAACAATATAAACTTCTGTACTGGAACTGGGGTAACATAAACTTCTGCATTGGAACTGGAGTAATATAAATTCTGTACTGTAGCTGGGCTAATATAAACCTCTGTACTGGAACAGGGATAATATAAACTTCTGAACTGTAGCTGGGCTAATATAAACTTCTGTACTGGAACTGGGGTAATATAAGCTGCTGTACTGTAACTGGGGCAATATAAATTCTGTACTGTAGCTGGGGTATTATAAACTTCTGTACTGTAACTGGGATAATATAAACTTCTGTACTGTAACTGGGTGATATAAACTTCTGTACTGTAGCTGGGCTAATATGAACTTCTGTACTGGAACTGGGGTAACATAGACTTCTGCATTGGAACTGGAGTAATATAAATTCTGTACTGTAGCTGGGCTAATATAAACATCTGGACTGGAACGGGGGTAATATAAACTTCTGTACTGGATCTGGGATAATATAAAATTCTGTACTGGAACTGGGATAATATAAACTTCTGTACTGTAGTTGGGGTAATATAAACTTCTGTACAGGAACTGGGGTCATATAAACTTCTGAACTGTAGCTGGGATAATATAAACTTCGGTACTGGAACTGGGACAATATAAACTTCTATACTGGAACTGGGGTAATATAAATTCCGTACTGCAACTGGGCTATTATAAACTTCTGTACTGGAACTGGAGTAATAGAAACTTCTGTACCGGAACTGGGGTAATATAAACTTCTGGACTGGAACTGGAGTAATAGAAACTTCTGTATTGGAACAGGGGTAATATAAACTCCTGTGCTGTTGCTGGTGTAAAGTAAATTATGTACTGGGACTGGGGCCACTTAAAGTTCTGTACTGTAACTGGGGTAATATAGACATCTGTACTGTAGCTGTGGTAATATAAACTTCTGTACTTTAGCTGGGTTAAAATAAACCTCTGTACTGGAACAGGGATAATATAAACTTCTGTACGGTAACTGGGCTAATATAAATTTCTGAACTAGAATGGGGATGATATAATCTTCTGCACAGGAACTGGCGTAATATAATCTTCTGTACTGGAACTGGGACGATATAAACTTCTGTACAGGAACTGGGGTAACATAAACTTCTGCATTGGAACTGGAGTAATATTAATTCTGTACTGGAGCTGGGCTAATATAAACTTCTGTATTGGAACTGGGATAATATAAACTTCTGTACTGTAGCTGGGATAATATAAACTTCTGTAGTGGAACTGGCGTAAAGTAAACTTCTGTACTGTAACTGGGGCAATATAAATTCTGTACTGTAGCTGGGCTATTAAAAACTTCTGTACTGGAACAGGGATAATATAAACTTCTGTACTGTAGCTGGGATAATATAAACTTCTGTACTGGAACTGGGGTAATGTAAACTTCTGTACTGTTGCTGGGGTATTATAAACATCTGTACTGTACCTGGGATAATATAAACTTCTGTACTGTAGCTGGGATAATATAAACTTCTGTACTGGAACTGGGAAAATATAAACTTCTGTACTGTAGCTGGGATAATATAAACTTCTGTACTGGAACTGGGATAATATAAACTTCTGTACTGTAGCTGGGGTATTATAAACTTCTGTACTGTAACTGGGATAATATAAACTTCTGTACTGTAACTGGGATAATATTATGTTCTGTACTGGAACAGGGATAATATAAACTTCTGTACAATAACTGGTGTAATATACATTTCTGAACTAGAACGGGGATAATATAATCTTCTGTACTGGAACTGGGGTAACATAAACTTCTGTACTGGAACTGGGATAAGATAAACATCTGTACTGTACCTGGGATAATATAAACTTCTGTACTGTAGCTGGGATAATATAAACTTCTGTACTGGAACTGGGAAAATATAAACTTCTGTACTGTAGCTGGGATAATATAAACTTCTGTACTGGAACTGGGATAATATAAACTTCTGTACTGTAGCTGGGGTATTATAAACTTCTGTACTGTAACTGGGATAATATAAACTTCTGTACTGTAACTGGGATAATATTATGTTCTGTACTGGAACAGGGATAATATAAACTTCTGTACAATAACTGGTGTAATATACATTTCTGAACTAGAACGGGGATAATATAATCTTCTGTACTGGAACTGGGGTAACATAAACTTCTGTACTGGAACTGGGATAAGATAAACTTCTGTACTGTAGCTGGGATAATATAAACCTCTGTACTGTAACTGGGTAATAGAAACATCTGTACTGTAGATGTGGTAATATAAACTTCTGTACTGGAACTGGGGTAACATAAACTTCTGCATTGGAACTGGAGTAATATAAATTCTGTACTGTAGCTGGGCTAATATAAACTTCTGTACTGGAACGGGTGTAGTATAAATTTCTGCACTGGAACTGGGATAATATAAAATTCTGCACTGGAACTGGGATAATATAAACTTCTGTACTGTAGCTGGGGTAATATAAACTTCTGTACTGGAACTGGGACAATATAAACCTCTGTACTGGAACTAGGGTAATATAAATTCTGTACTGAACCTGGGCTATTATAAACTTCTGTACTGGAACGGGGGTAGTATAAACTTCTGTACTGGAACTGGGGTAACATAAACTTCTGTACTAGAACTGGTGTAATATAAACTTCTGTACTGTAGCTGGGTAATATAAACATCTGTACTGGAGCTGTGGTAATATGAAATTCTGTACTGGAACTGGGGTAACATAGACTTCTGCATTGGAACTGGAGTAATATAAATTCTGTACTTTAGCTGGGCTAGTATAAACTTCTGTACTGGAACTGGGGTAATATAACCTTCTGTACTGTAACTGGGGCAATATAAATTCTGTACTGTAGCTTGGCTATTATAGACTTCTGTACTGGAACGGGGGTAATATAAACTTCTGTACTGGAACTGGGGTAACATAAACTTCTGTACTGGAACTGGGATAATATAAACTTCTGTACTCTAGCTGGGATAATATAAACTTCTGTACTGTAACTGGGACAACATAAACTTCTGTACTGGAATGGTGAAATCATAAACTCCAGTACTGGAACTGGCGTAATATAAACTTCTGGACTGGAACTGTGGTAATATAAACTTCTGTACTTTACCTGGGGTAGTATAAGCATCTGTACTGTAACTGAGGACAATATAAACTTCTGTACTGGAACTGGGACAATTCAAACTTCTGTGCTGTAACTGTGGACAATATAAACTTCTGTACTGGAATGTGGAAATCATAAACTCCTGTACTGGAACATGGATAATATAAATTTCTGTACTGTAGCTGGGGAATTATAAACTTCTGTACTGAAAATGGGGTAATATAAACTTCTGTACTGTAACTGGTGATAATATAAACTACAGTACTGGAACGGGGGTAGTGTAAAATTCTGTACTGTAGCTGGGGTACTATAAACTTCTGTACTGGAACTGGGCTAATATAAACTTCTGTACTGTAACTGGGGCAATACAAATTCTGTACTGTAGCTGGGCTATTATAAACTTCTGTACTGGAACGGGGGTAATATAAACTTCTGTACTGGAACTGGGTAGCATAAACTTCTGTACTGGAACTGGGGTAATATAAACTTCTGTACTTCAACTGGTGTAATATAATCTTCTGTACTGGAACTGGGACAATATTAACTGCTGTACTGGAACTGGGTTAACATAAACGTCTGCATTGGAACTGGAGTAATATAAATTCTGTACTGTAGCTGGGCTAATATAAACTTCTGTACTGGAACTGGGGTAATATAAACTTCTGTACTGGAACTGGGATAATATAAACTTCTGTACTGTAACTGGGTAATATAAACATCTGTATTGTAGCTGTGGTAATATGAACTGCTGTACTGGAACTGGGGTAACATAGACTTCTGCATTGGAACTGGTGTAATATAAATTCTGTAGTGTAGCTGGGCTAATATAAACTTCTGTACTGTAACTGGGGCAATATAAATTCTGTACTGTAGCTTGGCTATTATAAACCACTGTACTGCAATGGGGTAATATAAACATCTGTACTGGAACGGGAGTAGTATAAACTTGTGTACTGGAACTGGGATAATATAAGCTTCTGTACTGGAACGGGGGTAACATAAACTTCTGTACTGTAGCTGGGATAATATAAACTTCTGTACTGGAATGATGAAATCATAAACTCCAGTACTGGAACTGGCGTAATATAAACCTCTGGACTGGAACTGGGGTAATATAAACTTCTGTACTGTAGCTGGGATAATATAAACTTCTGTACTGGAATGATGAAATCATAAACTCCAGTACTGGAACTGGCATAATATGAACTTCTGGACTGGAACTGGGGTAATATAAACTTCTGGACTGGAACAGGGGTAATATAAACTCCTGTGCTGTTGCTGGTGAAAAGTAAATTTCTGAACTGGAACTGGGGCCACTTAAAGTTCTGTACTGTAACTGGGGTAATATAGACATCTGTTCTATAGATGTGGTAAAATAAACTTCTGTACTTTAGCTGGGTTAACATAAACGTCTGTACTGGAACAGGGATAATATAAACTTCTGTACGGCAACTGGGGTAATATAAATTTCTGAACTAGAATGGGGATAATATAATCTTCTGTACAGGAACTGGGGTAATATAATCTTCTATACTGGAACTGGGACAATATGAACTGCTGTACTGGAACTGGGTTGACATAAACTTCTGAATTGGAACTGGAGTAATATAAATTCTGTACCGTAGCTGGGCTAATATAAACTTCTGTACTGGAACTGGGGTAATATAAACTTCTGTACTGGAACTGGGATAATATAAACTTCTGTACTGTAACTGGGTAATATAAACATCTGTATTGTAGCTTGGCTATAATTGACTTCTGTACTGGAACGGGGGTAATATAAACATCTGTACTGGAACGGGAGTAGTATAAACATCTGTACTGGAACTGGGGTAATATAAACTTCTGTACTGGAACTGGGATAATATAAACTTCTGTACTGTAACTGGGTAATATAAACATCTGTATTGTAGCTGTGGTAATACGAACTTCTGTACTGGAACTGGGGTAACATAGACTTCTGCATTGGAACTGGTGTAATATAAATTCTGTAGTGTAGCTGGGCCAATATAAACTTCTGTACTGGAACTGGTGTAATATAACCTTCTGTACTGTAACTGGGGCAATATAAATTCTGTACTGTAGCTTGGCTATAATTGACTTCTGTACTGGAACGGGGGTAATATAAACATCTGTACTGGAACGGGAGTAGCATAAAGTTCTGTACTGGAACTGGGATAATATAAACTTCTGTACTGGAACTGGGATAATATAAACTACTGTACTGGAACTGGGGTCATATAAACTTCTGTACTGGAACTGGGATAATATAAACTTCTGTACTGGAACGGGGGTCATATAAACTTCTGTACTGTAACTGGTACAACATAAACTTCTGTACTGGAATGGTGAAATCATAAACTCCAGTACTGGAACTGGTGTAATATAAACTTCTGGACTGGAACTGGGGTAATATAAACTTATGGACTGGAACAGGGGTAATATAAACTCCTGTGCTGTTGCTGGTGTAAAGTAAATTTCTGTACTGGAACTGGGGCCACTTAAAGTTCTGTACTGTAACTGGGGTAATATAGACATCTGTTCTGAAGCTGTGGTAATATAAACTTCTGTACTTTAGCTGGGTTAACATAAACTTCTGTACTGGAACAGGGATAATATAAACTTCTGTACGGCAACTGGGGTAATATACATTTCTGAACTAGAATGGGGATAATATAATCTTCTGCACAGGAACTGGTGTAATATAATCTTCTGTACTGTAACTGGGACAATATTAACTGCTGTACTGGAACTGGGTTGACATAAACTTCTGCATTGGAACTGGAGTAATATAAATTCTGTACTGTAGCTGGGCTAATATAAACTTCTGTACTGGAACTGGGGTAATATAAACTTCTGTACTGTAACTGGGTAATATAAACATCTGTATTGTAGCTGTGGTAATATGAACTTCTGTACTGGAACTAGGGTAATATAACCTTCCGTACTGTAACTGGGGCAATATAAATTCTGTACTGTAGCTTGGCTATAATTGACTTCTGTACTGGAACGGGGGTAATATAAACATCTGTACTGGAACGGGAGTAGTATAAACTTCTGTATAGGAACTGGGGTAACATAAACTTTTGTACTGGAACGGGGATAATATAAACTTCTGTACTCTAGCTGGGGTAGTATAAACTACTGTACTGGAACTGGGGTCATATAAACTTCTGTACTGTAACTGGTACAACATAAACTTCTGTACTGGAATGGTGAAATCATAAACTCCAGTACTGGAACTGGCGTAATATAAACTTCTGGACTGGAACAGGGCTAATATAAACTTCTGTACTGTAGCTGGGGTAGTATAAGCATCTGTACTGTAACTGAGGACAATATAAACTTCTGTACTGGAACTGGGACAATTTAAACTTCAGTGCTGTAACTGGTGCAATATAAACTTCTGTACTGGAACTGGGATAATATTACTTTCTGTACTATAACAGGGATAATAAAAACTTCTGTATGTTAATTGGGTAATATAAATTTCTGAACTAGAATGGAGATAATGTAAACCTCTGTACAGGAACTGGCGTAATATAATCTTTTGTACTGGAATTGGGGTAATATAAACTTCTGTACTGTAGCTGGGATAATATAAACTTCTGTTCTGGAACTGCGGTAATATAAACTTCTGTACTGTAGCTGGGTAATATAAAAATGTGTACTGTAGCTGTGGTAATATGAACTTCTGTACTGGAAATGGGGTAACATAGACTTCTGCATTGGAACTGGAGTAATATAAATTCTGTACTGTAGCTGGGCTGATATAAACCTCTGTACTGGAACTGGGGTATTATAACCTTCCGTACTGTAACTGGGGCAATATAAATTCTGTAGTGTAGCTTGGCTATTATTGACTTCTGTACTGGAACAGGGGTAATATAAACATCTGTACTGGAACGGGAGTAGTATAAACTTCTGTACAGGAACTGGGGTAACATAAACTTTTGTACTGGAACGGGGATAATATAAACTTCTGTACTGGAACTGGGGTATATAAACTTCTGTACTGTAGCTGGGATAATATAAACTTCTGTACTGGAACTGGTACAACATAAACTTCTGTACTGGAATGGTGAAATCATAAACTCCAGTACTGGAACTGGCGTAATATAAACTTCTGGACTGGAATGTGGAAATCATAAACTGTACTGGAACGGGGATAATATAAACTTCTGTACTGGAACTGGGACAATTTAAACTTCTGTGCTGTAACTGGTGCAATATAAACTTCTGTACTGGAATGTGGAAATCATAAACTGTACTGGAACGGGGATAATATAAACTTCTGTACTGTAGCTGGGGAATTATGGACTTCTGTACTGGAATGGGGATAATATAAACTTCTGTACTGGAACTGGGAAAATATTACTTTCTGTACAGTAACAGGGATAATATAAGCTTCTGTACGGTAAATGGGGTAATATAAATTTCTGAACTAGAATGGGGATAATATAATCTTCTGTACAGGAACTGGCGTAATATAATCTTCTGTACTGGAATTGTGGTAATATAAACTTCTGTACTGTAACTGGTGATAATATAAACTACTGTACTGTAAAGGGCGTAGTATAAAATTCTGTACTGTAGCTGGGACAATATAAACTTCTGTACTGGAACTGGGGTCATATAAACCTCTGTACTGTAGCTGGGATAATATAAACTTCTGTACTGTAACTGGTGTAATATAAACTTCTGTACTGGAATGTGGAAATCATAAACGCCTGTACTGGAACGGGGATAATATAAACTTCTGTACGGTAACTGGGGTAATATAAATTTCTGAACGAGAATGGGGATAATATAATCTTCTGTACAGGAACTGGCGTAATTTAATCTTCTGTATTGGAATTGGAGTAATATAAACTTCTGTACAGTAACTGGGGATAATATAAGCATCTGTACTGGAACGGGGGTAGTATAAACTTCTGTACTGGAACTGGGGTAACATAAACTTCTCTACTGGAACTGGGATAATATAAACTTCTGTACTGTAGCTGGGATAATATAACCTTCTGTACTGGAACTGGGGTAATATAAACTTCTGTACTATAGCTGGGATAATATAAACTTCTGTACTGGAACTGGGGTAATATAAACTTCTGTACTGTAGCTGGGGTAGTATAAACTTCTGTACTGTAACTAGGATAATATAAACATCTGCACTGTAACTGTGTAATATAAACGTATGTACTGTAGCTGTGGTAATATAAACGTCTGTACTGGAATTGTGGTAACATAAACTTCTGCATTGGAACTGGAGTAATATAAATTCTGTACTGTAGCTGGGCTAACATAAACTTCTGCACTGGAACGGGTGTAGGATAAACTTCTGTACTGGAACTGGGATAATATAAACTTCTGTACTGTAGCTGGGGTAATATAAACATCTGTAATGGAATTGGGGTCATATAAACTTCTGAACTGCACCTGGGATAATATAAACACCTGTACTGGAACGGGGGTAGTATAAACTTCTGTACTGGAACTGGGATAATATAAACTTCTGTACTGTAGCTGGGGTAATATAAACATCTGTAATGGAATTGGGGTCATATAAACTTCTGAACTGCACCTGGGATAATATAAACTTCTGTACTGGTACTGAGACAATATAAACTTCTGTACTGGAACTGGGGTAATATAAATTCAGTACTGCAACTGGGCTAACATAAACTTCTGTACTGTAACTGGGGCAATATAAATTCTGTACTGTAGCTGGGCTATTATAAACTTCTGTCCTGCAACTGGGGTAATATAAACTTCTGTACTGTAACTGGGGCAATATAAATTCTGTACTGTAGCTGGGCTATTATAAACTTCTGTACTGCAACTGGGGTAATATAAACTTCTGTACTGTAACTGGGGCAATATAAATTCTGTACTGTAGCTGGGCTATTATAAACTTCTGTACGGGAACGGGAGTAATATAAACATCTGTACTTCAACTGGGGTAACATAAACTTCTGTACTGGAACTGGGGTAATATAAACTTCTGTACTGTAGCTGGGGTAATATAAACTTCTGTACTGGAACTGGGATAATATGAACTTCTGTACTGTAGCTGGGATAATATAAACTTCTGTACTGTAACTGGGACAATATAAACTTCTGTACTGGAACGTGGGTAATATAAACATCTGTACTAGAACGGGGCTAGTATAAACTTCTGTACTGGAACTGGGGTAACATAAGCTTCTGTACTGGAACTGGTGTAATATAAACTTCTGTACTGGAACAGGGGTAACATAAACTTCTGTACTGGAACTGGGATAATATAGACCTGTACTGGAACTGGGGTAATATAAACTTCTGTACTGTAGCTTGGATAAAATAAACTTCTGTACTGTAACTGGGACAACATAAACTTCTGTACTGGAATGGTGAAATCATAAACTCCGGTACTGGAACTGGCGTAATATAAACTCCAGTACTGGAACTGGGGTAATATAAAGTTCTGTATTGGAACGGGGGTAATATAACCTCCTGTGCTGTTGCTGGTATAAAGTAAATTTCTGTACTGGAACTGGGGACACTTAAAGTTCTGTGCTGTAACTGGGGTAATATAGACATCTGCACTGTAGCTGTGGTAATATAAACTTCTGTACTTTAGCTGGGTAAACATAAATTTCTGTACTGGAACAGGGATAATATAAACTTCTGTACGGTAACTGGGGTAATATAAACTTCTGCACAGGAACTGGCGTAATATAATCTTCTGTACTGGAACTGGGACAATATAAACTTCTGTACTGGAACTGGGTTAACATGAACATCTGCATTGGAACTGGAGTAATATAAATTCTGTACTGTAGCTGGGCTAAAATAAACTTCTGTACTGGAACTGGGATAATATAAACTTCTGAACTGTAACTGGGATAATATAAACTTCTGTACTGGAACTGGGATAATATAAACTTCTGAACTGTAACTGGGATAATATAAACTTCTGTACTGGAACTGGTGCAATATTTTGTACTGTAGCTGGGCTATTATAAACTTCTGTCCTGCAACTGGGGTAATATAAACTTCTGTACTGTAACTGGGGCAATATAAATTCTGTACTGTAGCTGGGCTATTATAAACTTCTGTACGGGAACGGGGGTAATATAAACATCTGTACTTCAACTGGGGTAACATAAACTTCTGTACTGGAACTGGGGTAATATAAACTTCTGTACTGTAGCTGGGGTAATATAAACTTCTGTACTGGAACTGGGATAATATGAACTTCTGTACTGTAGCTGGGATAATATAAACTTCTGTACTGTAACTGGGACAATATAAACTTCTGTACTGGAACGTGGGTAATATAAACATCTGTACTAGAACGGGGCTAGTATAAACTTCTGTACTGGAACTGGGGTAACATAAGCTTCTGTACTGGAACTGGTGTAATATAAACTTCTGTACTGTAGCTGGGGTAATATAAACTTCTGTACTGGAACTGGGGTAACATAAACTTCTGTACTGGAACTGGGATAATATAGACCTGTACTGTAGCTGGGGTAATATAAACTTCTGTACTGGAACTGGGATAATATGAACTTCTGTACTGTAGCTGGGATAATATAAACTTCTGTACTGGAACGGGGGTAATATAAACATCTGTACTGGAATGGGGGTAGCATAAACTTCTGTACTAGAACTGGGGTAATATAAACTTCTGTACTATAGCTGGGGTAATATAAACTTCTGTACTGGAACTGGGGTAACATAAACTTCTGTACTGAAACTGGGATAATATAGACCTATACTGGAACTGGGGTAATATAAACTTCTGTACTGTAACTGGGGTAATATAAATTCTGTACTGTAGCTTGGCTATTATAGACTTCTGTACTGGAACAGGGGAAATATAAACATCTGGACTGGAACGGGAGTAGTAAAAACTTCTGTACTGGAACTGGGATAATTTAATCTTCTGTGCTGTAACTGGTGCAAGATAAACTTCTGTATTGGAATGTGGAAATCATAAACTCCTGTACTGGAACGGGGATAATATAAACTTCTGTACTGTAGCAGGGGAATTATAAACTTCTGTACTGGAATGGGGATAATATAAACTACTGTACTGGAACTGGGATAATATTACTTTCTGTACTGTAACAGGGATAATATAAGCTTCTGTACGGTAAATGGGATAATATAAATTTCTGAACTAGAATGGTGATAATATAATCTTCTGTACTGGAACTGGCGTAATATAATCTTCTGTACTGGAATTGTGGTAATATAAACTTCTGTACTGTAACTGGTGATAATATAAACTACTGTACTGGAACGGGGTAGTATAAAATTCTGTACTGTAACTGGGATAATATAAACGTCTGCACTGTAACTGGGACAATATAGACTTTTGTACTGGAACTGGGGTAATATAAACTTCTGTATTGTAGCTGGGGTAATATAAACTTCTGTACTGGAACTGGGGTCATATAAACTTCTGAACTGTACCTGGGATAATATAAACTTCTGTACTGGAACTGAGACAATATAAACTTCTGTACTGGAACTGGGGTAATATAAATTCTGTACTGCATCTGGGCTAATATAAACTTCTTTACTGCAACTGGGGTAATATAAATTCTGTACTTCAACTGGGCTAATATCAACTTCTGTACTGGAACTTGGGTAATATAAACTTCTGTACTGTAACTGTGGCAATATAAATTCCGTACTGTAGCTGGGATATTATAAACTTCTGTACTGTGGCTGGGCTATTATAAACTTCTGTACTGGAACGGGGGTAGTATAAACTTCTGTACTGGAACTGGTATAACATAAACTTCTGTTCTGGAACTGCGGTAATATAAACTTCTGTACTGGAGCTGGGATAATATAAGCGTCTGTACTGGAACTGGGTAATATTAACATCTGTACTGTAGCTGTGGTATTATGAACTTCTGTACTGGAACTGGGGTAACATAGACTTCTGCACTGGAACTGGAGTAATATAAAATCTGTACTGTAGCTGGGCTAATATAAACTTCTGTACTGGAACTTGGGTAATATAAACTTCTGTCCAGTAACTGGGGTAATATAAATTCTGTACTGTAGCTTGGCTATTATAGACTTCTGTACTGGAACAGGGGAATTATAAACTTCTGCACTGGAACGGGGATAATATAAACTACTGTACTGGAACTGGGATAATATTACTTTCTGTACTGTAACAGGGATAATATAAGCTTCTGTACGGTAAATGGGGTAATATAAGTTTCTGAACTAGAATGGTGATAATATAATCTTCTGTACTGGAACTGGTGTAATATAATCTTCTGTACTGGAATTGTGGTAATATAAACTTCTGTACT
The DNA here is from genome assembly GCF_020745735.1 of Hemiscyllium ocellatum. Lineage (NCBI taxonomy): Eukaryota > Metazoa > Chordata > Chondrichthyes > Orectolobiformes > Hemiscylliidae > Hemiscyllium > Hemiscyllium ocellatum. The sequence continues at coordinate 6,519,026 of NC_083432.1, read as the reverse complement.
GTAACTGGTGATAATATAAACTACTGTACTGGAACGGGGTAGTATAAAATTCTGTACTGTAACTGGGATAATATAAACGTCTGCACTGTAACTGGGACAATATAGACTTCTGTACTGGAACTGGGGTAATATAAATTTCTGTATTGTAGCTGGGGTAATATAAACTTCTGTACTGGAACTGGGGTCATATAAACTTCTGAACTGTACCTGGGATAATATAAAATTCTGTACTGGAACTGAGACAATATAAACTTCTGTACTGCAACTGTGGTAATATAAATTCTGTACTTCAACTGGGCTAATATCAACTTCTTTACTGGAACTTGGGTAATATAAACTTCTGTACTGCAACTGGGGTAATATAAATTCTGTACTGTAGCTGGGCTAATATCAACTTCTGTACTGGAACTTGGGTAATATAAACTTCTGTACTGCAACTGGGGTAATATAAATTCTGTACTGTAGCTGGGCTAATATAAACTTCTGTACTGTAACTGTGGCAATATAAATTCCGTACTGTAGCTGGGATATTATAAACTTCTGTACTGGAACTGGTATAACATAAACTTCTGTACTGGAACTGGGGTAATATAAACTTCTGTACTGTAGCTGGGATAATATAAGCGTCTGTACTGGAACTGGGTAATATTAACATCTGTACTGTAGCTGTGGTATTATGAACTTCTGTACTGGAACTGGGGTAACATAGACTTCTGCACTGGAACTGGAGTAATATAAAATCTGTACTGTAGCTGGGCTAATATAAACTTCTGTACTGGAACTTGGGTAATATAAACTTCTGTCCTGTAACTGGGGTAATATAAATTCTGTACTGTAGCTTGGCTATTATAGACTTCTGTACTGGAACAGGGGAATTATAAACATCTGTAATGGAACGGGAGTAGTATAAACTTCTGGACTGGAACTGGGTAACATAAACTTCTGTACTGGAACTGGGACAATATAAACTTCCGTGCTGTAACTGGGGCAACATAAACTTCTGTACTGGAATGTGGAAATCATAAACTCCTGTACTGGAACGGACATAATATAAACTTCTGTACTGTAGCTGGGGAATTATAAACTTCTGTACTGGAACGTACATAATATAAACTTCTGTACTGTAGCTGGGATAAAAAAACAATCTCGGGACTCATAGCAGAGGCAGTTATGCAAAGGTTAGAACATACAGCCATGCCACAAATCCAACCCAAACTCTGGATCAGATATGTTGATGACACCTTTGTAATCATCAAAACACAGATATAGAAAAAACACACCGAATCATCAACGCCACACTCACAGGAATCCGATTCACACGAGAAGAGGAAAAGGAGAGCCAACTCCCATTCCTAGACGTGTTAGTAGAGAGAACACCCAACGGAGAATTCACCACAAGGGTACACAGGAAACCAACACACACAGACCAAGTCTTAAACTATGAAAGTAACCACCCCAACACACACAAACGAAGCTGCATCAGGAAACTATTCAAAAGGGCCACAACACACTGCATTACACCAGAACTGCGAAAAGAGGAAGAGGAACATCTATACAAGGTATTCGCCAAAAACGGATACCCACGCAACTTTATCACCAGATGCCTAAGAGATAGACCGAGGAACGAGGAGGACATGCCACAACCAAAAGGACTAGCCACTCTACCATACGTCAGGAGCGTCTCAGAACTGACAGCCAGACTACTGCGACCCTTAGGACTCATAACAGCACACAAGCCAACATCCACGCTCAGACAACAACTCACTAGAACAAAGGACCCAATACCCAGCATGAGCCAAACTAACGTAGTTTACAAAATACCATGCAAGGACTGCACAAAACACTATATAGGACAAACAGGAAGACAGCTAACAATCCGCATCCATGAACATCAGCTAGCCACAAAACGACACGACTAGCTATCTCTAGTAGCCTACACTCAGACAACCAGCAACATGAATTTGACTGGGAAAACACCACTATCATAGGACAAGCCAGACAGAGAACAGCCAGAGAATTCCTAGAAGCATGGCATTCATCCCCAAACTCCATCAACAGACACATTGACCTGGACACCATATACAAACCACTACAGCTGAAACTGACACCCGGAAACGGCAAGAACATCCATCAACAGACACATCGACCTGGACCCCACATACAAATCACTGCAGCTGAAACTGACACCCGGAAGCGGCAAGAACAAACCAATATAAATACCGGAAGAAACATCAAAGCAGCGCTTCACACAAGGCTCCAACAGCACTGATGATGTTCCCTAGCCAGGGAACGAAACGTTTGCAGCAAAAACTTCCAGCTCGGCGAGCAGAACCACAACAACGGATACCCGAGCTACAAATCTTCAATCAGATTTTAAACACTTACGGGCGAGAAACGCTGAAACAAGCCAGGAGATGGGAATCCTGCACTAACCGCCTCAGCGCAACATATGAACAACTCCGGTTCCTCCACGAATGCAGAAAAAAATCAAATCCTTCCACAATGTGTCAAGTACAGACCTCCAGTAAATAACCCACAAGCCAGGGAAACAGCCAAGAAGAACGGATTCAGGATGGTCCAGGTAATGATTACAGACGCTCACAACCGACTGCACAGATACAAGCAAGAAATGGCGTGCCAAAAGTCGTTAATTTCAAAAACCACTAATCTGGAATGGACCCGGACCATAGAACAGGCTATCACTATAGGACAGAACAGGACAACACTCCGCAAAAAAACAGCACTAAGAGAAAAAATGGACAAACTAACACACAAAAAGGAGGACACTACAACACACAACTGGGTTAAAAACCTCTCCCACAGACAGCTCACAGACATGGAAAGAACTATACTGGCCAAGGGTCTCAACTACAACCACAGGGATGCCAACACAGCAGACTTCCTAGCAGCACTAGAAAGCACACTCAGGAACAATGGACTGACAGAAGAGACACAACAAACAGTGAGACAAACGGTAGTACCCATGATGATAAGAAAACGACAAACACATAACCTCAACACCAAGGAGAGGGAAGCACTGAAAGCACTGAAAAATGACAAAAACATAATCATACTACCGGCAGATAAAGGCAGAATGACGGTCATCCTAGATAAATCAGACTACATCAGTAAAGCACAACAACTACTCGCAGACACCAACACCTACCAAATGAAGGATTCCGACCCCACACCACAACTCACCATTAGAATAAACAACACACTAAGGAATCTACAAAAAAACGGACAGATAACCAAAGCGGACAGCAAAGAATGAAACCTGAAAGCAACAACACCCCCAGATTCTATGGACTACCCAAAGTACACAAACCAGACATCCCACTCAGACCCATAGTATCACTACCAGGGACACCAGCATACAAACTGGCCAAAGAACTACAACAAAAACTGAAACACCTAGTCAGCGGATCCAAACACTCCATACAATCAACACAGGAATTCTTGGACGTCATCAGGAATACACACATAGACAAAGAAGAAACCATGGTATCATTCGACGTGACGGCACTGTTCACTTCAATTGACAAAACCCTAGCCAGAGAAACAATAGCCAACCTACTGGACATACACAACAGAACACAGGAGGCCAAACCTATCAACAAGGACGGCATACTTAAACTACTGGACTTGTGCCTCACCACACACTTTACATTCAACAATCAGATATACGAACAAATCAATGGAACACCCATGGGATCACCAATCTCGGGACTCATAGCAGAGGCAGTTATGCAAAGGTTAGAACATACAGCCATACCACAAATCCAACCCAAACTCTGGATCAGATATGTTGATGACACCTTTGTAATCATCAAAAACACAGATATAGAAAAAACACACCGAATCATCAATGCCACACTCACAGGAATCCGATTCACACGAGAAGAGGAAAAGGATAGCCAACTCCCATTCCTAGACGTGTTAGTAGAGAGAACACCCAACGGAGAATTCACCACAAGGGTACACAGGAAACCAACACACACACCAAGTCTTAAACTATGAAAGTAACCACCCCAACACACACAAACGAAGCTGCATCAGGACACTATTCAAAAGGGCCACAACACACTGCAGTACACCAGAACTGCGAAAAGAGGAAGAGGAACATCTATACAAGGTATTCGCCAAAAACGGATACCCACGCAACTTTATCACCAGATGCCTAAGAGATAGACCGAGGAACGAGGAGGACATGCCACAACCAAAAGGACTAGCCACTCTACCATACGTCAGGAGCGTCTCAGAACTGACAGCCAGACTACTGCGACCCTTAGGACTCATAACAGCACACAAGCCAACATCCACACTCAGACAACAACTCACTAGAACAAAGGACCCAATACCCAGCATGAGCCAAACTAACGTAGTTTACAAAATACCATGCAAGGACTGCACAAAACACTATATAGGACAAACAGGAAGACAGCTAACAATCCACATCCATGAACATCAGCTAGCCACAAAACGACACGACCAGCTATCTCTAGTAGCCATACACTCAGACAACCAGCAACATGAATTTGACTGGGAAAACACCACTATCATAGGACAAGCCAGACAGAGAACAGCCAGAGAATTCCTAGAAGCATGGCATTCATCCCCAAACTCCATCAACAGACACATTGACCTGGACACCATATACAAACCACTACAGCTGAAACTGACACCCGGAAACGGCAAGAACATCCATCAACAGACACATCGACCTGGACCCCACATACAAATCACTGCAGCTGAAACTGACACCCGGAAGCGGCAACAACAAACCAATATAAATAAGGGAAGAAACATCAAAGCAGCGCTTCACACGAGGCACCAACAGCACTGATGATGTTCCCTAGCCAGGGAACAAAACGTTTGCAGCAAAAACTTCCAGCTCGGCGAGCAGAACCACAACAATAAACGTCTCTCCTGAAACTGGGGTAATATTAACTTCTGTACTGTAGCTGGGGTAGTATAAGCATCTGTACGGTAACTGTGGACAATGTAAACTTCTTTACTGTAACTGGGACAATATAAACTTCTGTACTGGAACTGGGATAATATTACCTTCTGTACTGGAACAGGGATAATATAAACTTCTGTACGGTAACTGGTGTAATATAAATTTCTGAACTAGAACGGGGATAATATAATCTTCTGTACTGGAATTGGAGTAATATAAACTTCTGTACAGTTACTGGCAAAAATATAAACTACTGTACTGGAACGGGGGTAGTATAAACTTCTGTGTTGGAACAGGGATAGTATAAACTTCTGTACTGGAACTGGGGTAACATAAACTTCTGTACTGTAACTGGGACAATATAAACTTCTGTACTGGAACAGGGGTAATATAAGCTTCTGTACTGTAGCTGGGGTAATATAAACTTCTGTATTGGAATGTGGAAATCATAAACTCCTGTACTGGAATGGGGATAATATAAACTTCTGTACGGTAACTGGAGTAATATAATATAAACTTCTGCACTGGATCTGGGGTAATATAAACTTCTGTACTGGATCTAGGGTAATATAAACTTCTGTACTGTAGCTCGGGTATTATAATCTTCTGTACTGGAACTGGGGTAACATAAGCTTCTTTACTGTAGCTGGGTTATTATAAACTTCTGTACTGTAACTGCGATAATATAAACTTCTGTACTTTAGCTGGGATAATATAAACTTCTCTACTGGAACTGGGGTAATATAAACTTCTGTACTGTAGCTGGGGTAGTATAAGCATCTGTACTGTAACTGTGGACAATATAAACTACTGTACTGTAACTAGCACAATATAAACGTCTGTACTGGAACTGGGATAATATTACCTTCTGTACTGGAACAGGGATAATATAAACTTCTGTACGGTAACTGGTGTAATATAAATTTCTGAACTAGAACGGGGATAATATAATCTTCTGTACAGGAACTGGCGTAATATAATCTTCTGTAAGAATTGGAGTAATATAAACTTCTGTACAGATACTGGCGATAATATAAACTACTGTACTGTAACGGGGTTAGTATAAACTTCTGTATTGCAACAGGGATAGTATAAACTTCTGTACTGGAACTGGGGTCACATAAACTTCTGTACTGTAACTGGGACAATATAAACTTCTGTACTGGAACAGGGGTAATATAAACTTCTGTACTGTAGCTGGGATAAATAAACTTCTGTACTGTAACTGGGGCAATATAAATTCTGTACTGTAGCTGGGCTATTATAAACCTCTGTACTGGAACGGGGATAGTATAAACTTCTGTACTGGAACTGGTGTAACATAAACTTCTGTACTGGAACTGGGATAATATAAACTTTTGTACTGTAGCTGGGGTAATATAAACTTCTGTATTGGAACTGGGGTAATATAAACTTCTGTATTGTAGCTGGGATAATATAAACTTCTGTACTGTACCTGGGACAAAATAAACTTCTGTACTGGAATGGTGAAATCATAAACTCCAGTACAGGAACTGGCGTAATATAAACTTCTGCACTGGAATTGGGGTAATATAAACTTCTGTACTGTAGCTGGGGTAGTATAAGCATCTGTACTGTAACTGTGGACAATATAAACTTCTGTACTGGGACTGGGACAATATAAAATTCCGTGCTGTAACTGTGGCAATATAAACTTCTGTACTGGAATGTGGAATTCATGAACTCCTGTACTGGAACGGACATAATATAAACTTCTGTACTGTAGCTGGGGAATTATAAACTTCTGTACTGGAACGGACATAATATAAACTTCTGTACTGTAGCTGGGATAATATAAACTTCTCTACTGGAACTGGGGTAACATAAATTTCTGTACTGTAGCTGGGTTATTATAAACTTCTGTACTGGAACTGGGATAATATAAACTTCTGTACTTTAGCTGGGATAATATAAACTTCTCTACTGGAACTGGGGTAATATAAACTTCTGTACTGTAGCTGGGTTTGTATAAGCATCTGTACTGTAACTGTGGACAATATAAACTTCTGTACTGTAACTGGGACAATATAAACGTCTGTACTGGAACTTGGAATAATATTACCTTCTGTACTGGAACAGGGATAATATAAACTACTGTACGGTAACTGGTGTAATATAAATTTCTGAACTAGAACGGGGATAATATAATCTTCTGTACAGGAACTGGCGAAATATAATCTTCTGTACTGGAACTGGAGTAATATAAACTTCTAGTAAAAAATGAGGTCTGCAGATGCTGGAGATCACAGCTGCAAATGTGTTGCTGGTCGAAGCACAGCAGGCCAGGCAGCATCTCAGGAATAGAGAATTCGACGTTTCGAGCATAAGCCCTTCATCAGGAATAAGAGAGAATAATATAAACTTCTGTACAGATACTGGCGATAATATAAACTACTGTACTGGAACGGGGGTAGTATAAACCTCTGTACTGCAACAGGGATAGTATAAACTTCTGTTCTGGAACTGGGGTCACATAAAACTCTGTACTGTAGCTGGGGTAATATAAACTTCTGTACTGTAACTGGGGCAATATAAATTCTGTACTGTAGCTGGGCTATTATAAACTTCTGTACTGGAACGGGGGTAATATTAAAATCTGTTCTGGAACTGGGGTAACATAAACTTCTGTACTGGTACTGAGACAATATAAACTTCTGTACCAGAACTGGGGTAATATAAATTCAGTACTGCAACTGGGCTAATATAAACTTCTGTACTGTAACTGGGGCAATATAAATTCTGTACTGTAGCTGGGCTATTATAAACTTCTGTACGGGAACGGGGGTAATATAAACATCTGTACTTCAACTGGGGTAACATAAACTTCTGTACTGGAACTGGGATAATATAAACATCTGTACTGTAGCTGGGGTAATATAAAATTCTGTACTGGAACTGGGATAATATTACCTTCTGTACTGGAACAGGGATAATATAAACTTCTGTACGGTAACTGGTGTAATATAAATTTCTGAACTAGAACGGGGATAATATAATCTTCTGTACTGGAATTGGAGTAATATAAACTTCTGTACAGTTACTGGCAAAAATATAAACTACTGTACTGGAACGGGGGTAGTATAAACTTCTGTGTTGGAACAGGGATAGTATAAACTTCTGTACTGGAACTGGGGTAACATAAACTTCTGTACTGTAACTGGGACAATATAAACTTCTGTACTGGAACAGGGGTAATATAAACTTCTGTATTGGAATGTGGAAATCATAAACTCCTGTACTGGAATGGGGATAATATAAACTTCTGTACGGTAACTGGAGTAATATAATATAAACTTCTGCACTGGATCTGGGGTAATATAAACTTCTGTACTGGATCTAGGGTAATATAAACTTCTGTACTGTAGCTCGGGTATTATAATCTTCTGTACTGGAACTGGGGTAACATAAGCTTCTGTACTGTAGCTGGGTTATTATAAACTTCTGTACTGGAACTGGGATAATATAAACTTCTGTACTTTAGCTGGGATAATATAAACTTCTCTACTGGAACTGGGGTAATATAAACTTCTGTACTGTAGCTGGGTTTGTATAAGCATCTGTACTGTAACTGTGGACAATATAAACTTCTGTACTGTAACTGGGACAATATAAACGTCTGTACTGGAACTTGGAATAATATTACCTTCTGTACTGGAACAGGGATAATATAAACTACTGTACGGTAACTGGTGTAATATAAATTTCTGAACTAGAACGGGGATAATATAATCTTCTGTACAGGAACTGGCGAAATATAATCTTCTGTACTGGAACTGGAGTAATATAAACTTCTAGTAAAAAATGAGGTCTGCAGATGCTGGAGATCACAGCTGCAAATGTGTTGCTGGTCGAAGCACAGCAGGCCAGGCAGCATCTCAGGAATAGAGAATTCGACGTTTCGAGCATAAGCCCTTCATCAGGAATAAGAGAGAATAATATAAACTTCTGTACAGATACTGGCGATAATATAAACTACTGTACTGGAACGGGGGTAGTATAAACCTCTGTACTGCAACAGGGATAGTATAAACTTCTGTTCTGGAACTGGGGTCACATAAAACTCTGTACTGTAGCTGGGGTAATATAAACTTCTGTACTGTAACTGGGGCAATATAAATTCTGTACTGTAGCTGGGCTATTATAAACTTCTGTACTGGAACGGGGGTAATATTAAAATCTGTTCTGGAACGGAGGGAGTATAAACTTATGTACTGGAACTGGGGTAACATAAACTTCAGTACTGGAACTGGGGTAATATAAACTTCTGTACTGTAGCTGGGATAATATATACCTCTGTACTGTAACTGGGACAACATAAACTTCTGTACTGGAACTGGGATAATATAAACCTCTGTACTGTAGCTGGGGTAAAATAAACTTCTATACTGGAACTGGGGTCATATAAACTTCTGAACTGTACCTGGGATAATATAAACTTCTGTACTCGTACTGGGGTAATATAAACTTCTGTACTGGAACAGGGGTAATATAAATTCTGTACTGGAACTGGGCTAATATAAACTTCTGTACTGTAACTGGGGCAATATAAATTCTGTACTGTAGCTGGGCTATTATAAACTTCTGTACGGGAACGGGGGTAATATAAACATCTGTACTTCAACTGGGGTAACATAAACTTCTGTACTGGAACTGGGATAATATAAACTTCTGTACTGGAACTGGGGTAATATGAACTTCTGTACTGTAGCTGGGATAATATAAATGTCTGTACTGGAACGGGGGTAATATAAACATCTGTACTGGAACGGGGGTAGTATAAACTTCTGTACTGGAACTGGGGTAACATAAACTTCTGTACTGGAACTGGTGTAATATAAACTTCTGTACTATAGCTGGGGTAATATAAACTTCTGTACTGGAACTGGGGTAACATAAACTTCTGTACTGGAACTGGGATAATATAGACCTGTACTGGAACTGGGGTAATATAAACTTCTGTACTGTAGCTTGGATAAAGTAAACTTCTGTACTGTAACTGTGACAACATAAACTTCTGTACTGGAATGGTGAAATCATAAACTCCAGTACTGGAACTGGGGTAATATAAAGTTCTGTATTGGAACGGGGGTAATATAACCTCCTGTGCTGTTGCTGGTATAAAGTAAATTTCTCTACTGGAACTGGGGACACTTAAAATTCTGTGCTGTAACTGGGGTAATATAGACATCTGCACTGTAGCTGTGGTAATATAAACTTCTGTACTTTAGCTGGGTAAACATAAATTTCTGTACTGGAAGAGGGATAATATAAACTTCTGTACGATAACTGGGGTAATATAAACTTCTGTACTGGAACTGGCGTAATATAAACTTCTGCACAGGAACTGGCGTAATATAATCTTCTGTACTGGAACTGGGACAATATAAACTTCTGTACTGGAGCTGGGTTAACATGAACATCTGCACTGGAACTGGAGTAATATAAATTCTGTACTGTAGCTGGGCTAAAATAAACTTCTGTACTGGAACTGGGATAATATAAACTTCTGAAATGTAACTGGGATAATATAAACTTCTGTACTGGAACTGGGCTAACATAAACTTCTGTACTGGAACTGGTGCAATATTTTGTACTGTAGCTGGGCTATTATAAACCTCTGTACTGGAACGGGGGTAGTATAAACTTCTGCCCTGGAACTGGGGTAACATAAACCTCTGTACTGGAACTGGGGCAATATAAACTTCAGTACTGTAGCTGGGATAATATGAACTTCTGTTCTGGAACTGGGCTAATATAAACTTCTGTATTGGAACTGGGGTAACATAAACTTCTGTATTGGAACTGGGTAATATAAACACGTGTACTGTAGCTGTGGTAATATGAACTTCTGTACTGCAACTGGGGTAACATAGACCTCTGCATTGGAACTGGAGTAATATAAATTCTGTACTGTAGCTGGGCTAAAATAAACTTCTGTACTGGAACTGGGATAATATAAACTTCTGAACTGTAACTGGGATAATATAAACTTCTGTCGTGGAACTGGGCTAACATAAACTTCTGTACTGAAACTGGTGCAATATTTTGTACTGTAGCTGGGCTATTATAAACTTCTGTACTGGAACGGGGGTAGTATAAACTTCTGTACTGGAACTGGGGTAACATAAACTTCTGTACTGGAACTGGGGCAATATAAACTTCAGTACTGTAGCTGGGATAATATAAACGTCTGTTCTGGAACTGGGGTAACATAAACTTCTGTACTGGAGCTGGGTAATATAAACACGTGTACTGTAGCTGTGGTAATATAAACGTCTGTACTTTAGCTGGGTAAACATAAATTTCTGTACTGGAAGAGGGATAATATAAACTTCTGTACGATAACTTGGGTAATATAAACTTCTGTACTGTAACTGGCGTAATATAAACTTCTGCACAGGAACAGGCGTAATATAATCTTCTGTACTGGAACTGGGACAATATAAACTTCTGTACTGGAACTGGGTTAACATGAACATCTGCATTGGAACTGGAGTAATATAAATTCTGTACTGTAGCTGGGCTAAAATAAACTTCTGTACTGGAACTGGGATAATATAAACTTCTGAAATGTAACTGGGATAATATAAACTTCTGTACTGGAACTGGGCTAACATAAACTTCTGTACTGGAACTGGTGCAATATTTTGTACTGTAGCTGGGCTATTATAAACTTCTGTACTGGAACGGGGGTAGTATAAACTTCTGCCCTGGAACTGGGGTAACATAAACTTCTGTACTGGAACTGGGGCAATATAAACTTCAGTACTGTAGCTGGGATAATATGAACTTCTGTTCTGGAACTGGGCTAATATAAACTTCTGTATTGGAACTGGGGTAACATAAACTTCTGTATTGGAACTGGGTAATATAAACACGTGTACTGTAGCTGTGGTAATATGAACTTCTGTACTGCAACTGGGGTAACATAGACCTCTGCATTGGAACTGGAGTAATATAAATTCTGTACTGTAGCTGGGCTAAAATAAACTTCTGTACTGGAACTGGGATAATATAAACTTCTGAACTGTAACTGGGATAATATAAACTTCTGTCGTGGAACTGGGCTAACATAAACTTCTGTACTGGAACTGGTGCAATATTTTGTACTGTAGCTGGGCTATTATAAACTTCTGTACTGGAACGGGGGTAGTATAAACTTCTGTACTGGAACTGGGGTAACATAAACTTCTGTACTGGAACTGGGGCAATATAAACTTCAGTACTGTAGCTGGGATAATATAAACGTCTGTTCTGGAACTGGGGTAACATAAACTTCTGTACTGGAGCTGGGTAATATAAACACGTGTACTGTAGCTGTGGTAATATGAACTTCTGTACTGCAACTGGGGTAACATAGACCTCCGCATTGGAACTGGAGTAATATAAATTCTGTACTGTAGCTGGGCTAATATAAACTTCTGTACTGGAACTGGGGTATTATAACCTTCATACTGTAACTGGGGCAATATAAATTCTGTACTGTAGCTTGGCTATAATTGACTTCTGTACTGGAACGGGGGTAATATAAACATCTGTACTGGAACGGGAGTAGTATAAACTTCTGTACTGGAACTGGGGTAATATAAACTTCTGTACTGGAACTGGGATAATATAAACGTCTGTACTCTAGCTGGGCTAATATAAACTACTGTACTGGATCTGGGGTCATATAAACTTCTGTACTGGAACTGGGATAATATAAACTTTTATACTGGAACTGGGGTATATAAACTTCTGTACTGTAGCTGGGATAATATAAACTTCTGTACTGGAATGGTGAAACCATAAACTCCAGTACTGGAACTGGCGTAATATAAACTTCTGGACTGGAACTGTGGTAATATAAACTTCTGTACTGTAGCTGGGTTAGTATAAGCATCTGTACTGTAACTGAGGACAATATAAACTTCTGTACTGGAACTGGGACAATTTAAACATCTGTGCTGTATTTGAGGACAATATAAACTCCTGTACTGGAACTGGGACAATTTAAACTTCTGTGCTGTAACTGGTGCAATATAAACTTCTGTACTGGAATGTGGAAATCATAAACTCCTGTACTGGAACTGGGATAATATGAACGTCTGTACTGCAACTGGGGTAACATAGACCTCTGTACTGGAACTGGAGTAATATAAATTCTGTACTGTAGCTGGGCTAATATAAACTTCTGTACTGGAACTGGGGTATTATAACCTTCGTACTGTAACTGGGGCAATATAAATTCTGTACTGTAGCTTGGCTATAATTGACTTCTGTACTGGAACGGGGGTAATATAAACATCTGTACTGGAACGGGAGTAGTATAAACTTCTGTACTGGAACTGGGGTAATATAAACTTCTGTACTGGAACTGGGATAATATAAACGTCTGTACTCTAGCTGGGCTAATATAAACTACTGTACTGGATCTGGGGTCATATAAACTTCTGTACTGGAACTGGGATAATATAAACTTTTATACTGGAACTGGGGTATATAAACTTCTGTACTGTAGCTGGGATAATATAAACTTCTGTACTGTAACTGGGACAACATAAACTTCTGTACTGGAATGGTGAAACCATAAACTCCAGTACTGGAACTGGCGTAATATAAACTTCTGGACTGGAACTGTGGTAATATAAACTTCTGTACTGTAGCTGGGTTAGTATAAGCATCTGTACTGTAACTGAGGACAATATAAACTTCTGTACTGGAACTGGGACAATTTAAACATCTGTGCTGTATTTGAGGACAATATAAACTCCTGTACTGGAACTGGGACAATTTAAACTTCTGTGCTGTAACTGGTGCAATATAAACTTCTGTACTGGAATGTGGAAATCATAAACTCCTGTACTGGAACGGGGATTATATATACTTCTGTACTGTAGCTGGGGAATTCTAAACTTCTGTACTGGAACGGGGATAATATAAACTTCTGTACTGGAACTGTGATAATATTACTTTCTGTACAGTAACAGGGATAATATAAACTTCTGTACGGTAAATGGGATAATATAAATTTCTGTACTGGAACTGGGGTCATATAAACCTCTGTACTGTAGCTGGGGTAATATAAACTTCTGTACTGGAATGTGGAAATCATAAATGCCTCTACTGGAACGGGGATAATATAAACGTCTGTACGGTAACTGGGGTAATGCAAATTTCTGAACTAGAATGGGGATAATATAATCTTCTGTACTGGAACTGACGTAATATAATCTTCTGTACTGGAATTGGAGTAATATAAACTACTGTACAGTAACTGGGGATAATATAAACATGTGTACTGGAACGGGGGTAGTATAAACTTCTGTACTGGAACTGGGGTAACATAAACTTCTCTATTGGAACTGGGATAATATAAACTTCTGTACTGTAGCTGGGCTAATATAAACTTCTGTACTGGAACGGGGGTAGTATAAACTTCTGTACTGGAACTGGGCTAATATAAACTTCTGTACTCGAACTGGGGTAATATAGACTTCTGTATTGTAACTGGGGCAATATAAATTCTGTACTGTAGCTGGGATAATATAAACTTCTGCACTGGAACTGGGGGAATATAATCTTCTGTACTGTAACTGGGACAGTATAAACTTCTGTACTGTAATTGTGGTAATATAAACTTCTGTAGTGGAACAGGTGTAATATAAACCTCTGTACTGGAACTCGGGTAATATAAACTTCTGTACTGGAACTGGGGTAACATAAACTTCTCTATTGGAACTGGGATAATATAAACTTCTGTACTGTAGCTGGGCTAATATAAACTTCTGTACTGGAACGGGGGTAGTATAAACTTCTGTACTGGAACTGGGCTAATATAAACTTCTGTACTCGAACTGGGGTAATATAGACTTCTGTATTGTAACTGGGGCAATATAAATTCTGTACTGTAGCTGGGATAATATAAACTTCTGCACTGGAACTGGGGGAATATAATCTTCTGTACTGTAACTGGGACAGTATAAACTTCTGTACTGTAATTGTGGTAATATAAACTTCTGTAGTGGAACAGGTGTAATATAAACCTCTGTACTGGAACTCGGGTAATATAAACTTCTGTACTGTAGCTGTGGTAATATAAACTTCTGTATTGGAACTAGGGTAATATAAATTCGGTACTGGAACTGGGATAAAATAAACTTCTGTATTATAGCTGGGCTAATGTAGAGTTCTGTACTGGAATGGGGATAACATAAACATCTGTACTGTAGCTAGGGTAACATAAATTTCTGTACTGGAACAGGGGTAATATAAACTTCTGTACTGGAACTGGGGTAGTATAGAATTCTGTACAGGAACTGGGGTAATATCAACTTCTGTACTGTAACTGGGGTAACATAAACTTCTGTACTGTAGCTTTGGTAATATAAACTTCTGTAGTGGAACTGGTGTAATATAAACCTCTGTACTGTAGCTGGGGCCACTTACACTTCTGTACTGTAACTGGGGCAACATAAACTTCTGTACTTTAGCTGTGGTAATATAAAATTCTGTACTGGAACTGGGGTAACATCAACTTCTGTACTGTAACTGGGGTAATATATACTTCTGTACTGGGACTGGTGTAATATAAACTTCTGTACTGGAATGGAGAAATCATAAACTTCTGTACTGCAGCTGGGGTAACGTAAACTTCCGTACTGGAACTGGGGTAATATAAACTTCTGTACTGGAACTGGGGTAACATCAACTTCTGTACTGTAACTGGGGTAATATAAACTTCCATACTGGAACTGGTGTAATATAAACTTCTGTACTGGAATGGAGAAAGCATAAACTTCTGTACTGGAACTGGGGTAATATACACTTCTGTACTGTAGTTGAGGTACTATAAACGTCTGTACTGGAACGGGGATAATATAAACTTCTGTACTGGAACGGGGATAATATAAACTTCTGTACTGTTGCTGAGATTATATAAATGTCTGTAGTGGAACTGGGGTAATATAAACTTCTGTACTGGGACTGGTGTAATATAAGCTTCTGTACTGTAGCTGGGGTAATATAAAATTTTGTACTGGGACTGGGGTAATATTAACTTCTGTACTGGAATGGGGATAATATAAACTTCTGTACTGTTGCTGAGATTATATAAATGTCTGTAGTGGAACTGGGGTAATATAAACTTCTGTACTGTAACTGGGACAATATAAACTTCTTTACTGGAATAGAGAAATCATAACCTTCTGAACTGTTACTGGGGTAATATAGCCTTCTGTACTGTAGCTGAGGTAATATAAACTTCTGTACTGTAGCTGAAATAATATAAACGTCTGTACTGTAACTGGGGTAATATAAACTTCTGTACTGGAACTGGAGTTGTATAAACTCATGTACTGGAACGGGGATAATATAAACTTCTGTACTGTAACTGGGGTAACATAAACTTCTGTACTGTAACTTTGGTAATATAAACTTCTGTACTGTAACTGGGATAATGTAAACTTCTGTACTGGAACTGGGATAATATAAATTTCTGTACTGGAACGGAGGTAGTATAAAATTCTGTACAGGAACTAGGGTAATATCAACTTCTGTACTGTAACTGGGGTAATATAAACTTCTGTACTGCAGCTGGGATAATATAAACTTCCGTACTGGAACTGGTGTAATATAAACCTCTGTACTGGAATGGAGAAATCATAAACTTCTGTACTGGAACTGGTGTAATATACACTTCTGTACTGTAGTTGGGGTATTATAAACTTCTGTACAGGAACTGGGGTAATATCAACTTCTGTACTGTAACTGGCGTAATACAAACTTCTGTACTGGGACTGGTGTAATATAAGCTTCTGTACTTTAGTTGGGGTGTTATAAACTTCTGTACTGGAACGGGATAATGTAACCTGCTGTACTGGAACTGGGGTAATATAAACTTCTGTACTGGAAGTGGTGTAATATAATCTTCTGCACTGGAACTGGGGTATTATTAAATTTTGTACTGTAACTGGATCAATATAAACTTCTGTACTGTAGCTGGAGTAATATAAATGTCTATACTGTAAATGGGATAATATAAACTTCTGTACTGGAATGGAGAAATCATAAACTTCTGTACTGCAACTGAGGATAATATAAACTTCTGTATTGTAACTGTGGTAATATAAACTTCTGTACTCTAACTGGGGTTGTATAAACTCCTGCACTGGAATTTGGATAATATAAACTTCTGTACTGTAACTGGGGTAAAATAAACTTCTGTACTGTAACTGGGGTAATATAAACTTCTGTACTGTAGCTGTGGTAATATTAACATCCGTACTATAACTGGGACAATATAAACTGTACTGGAATAGAGAAATCATAAACTTCTGAACTGTTACTGGGGTAATATAGCCTTCTGTACTGTAGCTGAAGTAATATAAACTTCTGTACTGTAACTGGGGTAATACAAACTTTTGTACTGTAACTGGGGTAATATAAAATTCTGTACTGCAACTGGGGATAATATAAAGTTCTGTACTGTAGCTGAGGTAATATAACCTTCTGTACTGTAACAGTGGTAATATAAACTTCTGTACTCGCACTGCGGTAATATAAACGTCTGAACTGGAACTGGGACAATATAAACTTCTGTACTGTAACTGGGGTAATATAAACCTCTGTACTGTAGCTGCAGTAATATAAACTTCTGTACTGTAACTGGGGTAATATAAACTTCTGTACTGTAGCTGGGGTAATATAATCTTCTGCACTGGAACTGGGGTATTATTAAATTTTGTACTGTAACTGGATCAATATAAACTTCTGTACTGTAGCTGGAGTAATATAAACTTCTATACTGTAAATGGGATAATATAAACTTCTGTACTGGAATGGAGAAATCATAAACTTCTGTACTGCAACTGAGGATAATATAAACTTCTGTATTGTAACTGGGGTAATATAAACTTCTGTACTGTAGCTGGGCTAATATATAGTTCTGTACTGGAACAGGGGTAATAGAAACTTCTGTACTGTAGCTGTGGTAATATTAACATCCGTACTATAACTGGGACAATATAAACTGTACTGGAATAGAGAAATCATAAACTTCTGAACTGTTACTGGGGTAATATAGCCTTCTGTACTGTAGCTGAAGTAATATAAACCTCTGTACTGTAACTGGGGTAATACAAACTTCTGTACTGTAACTGGGGTAATATAAAATTCTGTACTGCAACTGGGGATAATATAAAGTTCTGTACTGTAGCTGAGGTAATATAACCTTCTGTACTGTAACAGTGGTAATATAAACTTCTGTACTCGCACTGCGGTAATATAAACGTCTGAACTGGAACTGGGACAATATAAACTTCTGTACTGTAACTGGGATAATATAAACCTCTGTACTGTAACTGGGATAATATAAACTTCTGTACTGTAACTGGGACAACATAAACGTCTGTACTGGAATGGTGAAACCATAAACTCCAGTACTGGAACTGGCGTAATATAAACTTCTGGACTGGAACTGTGGTAATATAAACTTCTGTACTGTAGCTGGGTTAGTATAAGCATCTGTACTGTAACTGAGGACAATATAAACTTCTGTACTGGAACTGGGACAATTTAAACATCTGTGCTGTATTTGAGGACAATATAAACTCCTGTACTGGAACTGGGACAATTTAAACTTCTGTGCTGTAACTGGTGCAATATAAACTTCTGTACTGGAATGTGGAAATCATAAACTCCTGTACTGGAACGGGGATTATATATACTTCTGTACTGTAGCTGGGGAATTCTAAACTTCTGTACTGGAACGGTGATAATATAAACTTCTGTACTGGAACTGTGATAATATTACTTTCTGTACAGTAACAGGGATAATATAAACTTCTGTACGGTAAATGGGATAATATAAATTTCTGTACTGGAACTGGGGTCATATAAACCTCTGTACTGTAGCTGGGGTAATATAAACTTCTGTACTGGAATGTGGAAATCATAAATGCCTCTACTGGAACGGGGATAATATAAACGTCTGTACGGTAACTGGGGTAATGCAAATTTCTGAACTAGAATGGGGATAATATAATCTTCTGTACTGGAACTGACGTAATATAATCTTCTGTACTGGAATTGGAGTAATATAAACTTCTGTACAGTAACTGGGGATAATATAAACATGTGTACTGGAACGGGGGTAGTATAAACTTCTGTACTGGAACTGGGGTAACATAAACTTCTCTATTGGAACTGGGATAATATAAACTTCTGTACTGTAGCTGGGCTAATATAAACTTCTGTACTGGAACGGGGGTAGTATAAACTTCTGTACTGGAACTGGGATAATATAAAATTCTGTACTGCAACTGGGATCATATAAATTCTGTACTGCAACTGGTGTAATATAAACTTCTGTACTGGAATGTGGAAATCATAAATGCCTCTACTGGAACAGGGATAATATAAACGTCTGTACGGTAACTGGGGTAATGCAAATTTCTGAACTAGAATGGGGATAATATAATCTTCTGTACTGGAACTGACGTAATATAATCTTCTGTACTGGAATTGGAGTAATATAAACTACTGTACAGTAACTGGGGATAATATAAACATGTGTACTGGAACGGGGGTAGTATAAACTTCTGTACTGGAACTGGGGTAACATAAACTTCTCTATTGGAACTGGGATAATATAAACTTCTGTACTGGAACTGGGATAATATAAAATTCTGTACTGCAACTGGGATCATATAAATTCTGTACTGCAACTGGGCTAATATAAACTTCTGTACTCGAACTGGGGTAATATAGACTTCTGTATTGTAACTGGGGCAATATAAATTCTGTACTGTAGCTGGGATAATATAAACTTCTGCACTGGAACTGGGGGAATATAATCTTCTGTACTGTAACTGGGACAGTATAAACTTCTGTACTGTAATTGTGGTAATATAAACTTCTGTAGTGGAACAGGTGTAATATAAACCTCTGTACTGGAACTCGGGTAATATAAACTTCTGTACTGTAGCTGTGGTAATATAAACTTCTGTATTGGAACTAGGGTAATATAAATTCGGTACTGGAACTGGGATAAAATAAACTTCTGTATTATAGCTGGGCTAATGTAGAGTTCTGTACTGGAATGGGGATAACATAAACATCTGTACTGTAGCTAGGGTAACATAAATTTCTGTACTGGAACAGGGGTAATATAAACTTCTGTACTGGAACTGGGGTAGTATAGAATTCTGTACAGGAACTGGGGTAATATCAACTTCTGTACTGTAGCTGGGGTAATATAAACTTCTGTACTGGAACTGGGGTAATATAAACTTCTGTGCTCTAACTGGGGTTGTATAAACTCCTGCACTGGAATTTGGATAATATAAACTTCTGTACTGGAATGGAGAAATCATAAACTTCTGTACTGCAGCTGGGGTAACGTAAACTTCCGTACTGGAACTGGGGTAATATAACCTTCTGTACTGGAACTGGGGTAACATCAACTTCTGTACTGTAACTGGGGTAATATAAACTTCCATACTGGAACTGGTGTAATATAAACTTCTGTACTGGAATGGAGAAAGCATAAACTTCTGTACTGGAACTGGGGTAATATACACTTCTGTACTGTAGTTGAGGTACTATAAACGTCTGTACTGGAACGGGGATAATATAAACTTCTGTACTGGAACGGGGATAATATAAACTTCTGTACTGTTGCTGAGATTATATAAATGTCTGTAGTGGAACTGGGGTAATATAAACTTCTGTACTGGGACTGGTGTAATATAAGCTTCTGTACTGTAGCTGGGGTAATATAAAATTTTGTACTGGGACTGGGGTAATATTAACTTCTGTACTGGAATGGGGATAATATAAACTTCTGTACTGTTGCTGAGATTATATAAATGTCTGTAGTGGAACTGGGGTAATATAAACTTCTGTACTGTAACTGGGACAATATAAACTTCTTTACTGGAATAGAGAAATCATAACCTTCTGAACTGTTACTGGGGTAATATAGCCTTCTGTACTGTAGCTGAGGTAATATAAACTTCTGTACTGTAACTGAAATAATATAAACGTCTGTACTGGAACTGGGGTAATATAAACTTCTGTACTGTAACTGGGGTAATATAAACTTCTGTACTGGAACTGGAGTTGTATAAACTCATGTACTGGAACGGGGATAATATAAACTTCTGTACTGTAACTGGGGTAACATAAACTTCTGTACTGTAACTTTGGTAATATAAACTTCTGTACTGTAACTGGGATAATGTAAACTTCTGTACTGGAACTGGGATAATATAAATTTCTGTACTGGAACGGAGGTAGTATAAAATTCTGTACAGGAACTAGGGTAATATCAACTTCTGTACTGTAACTGGGGTAATATAAACTTCTGTACTGCAGCTGGGATAATATAAACTTCCGTACTGGAACTGGTGTAATATACACTTCTGTACTGTAGTTGGGGTATTATAAACTTCTGTACAGGAACTGGGGTAATATCAACTTCTGTACTGTAACTGGCGTAATACAAACTTCTGTACTGGGACTGGTGTAATATAAGCTTCTGTACTTTAGTTGGGGTGTTATAAACTTCTGTACTGGAACGGGATAATGTAACCTGCTGTACTGGAACTGGGGTAATATAAACTTCTGTACTGGAAGTGGTGTAATATAATCTTCTGCACTGGAACTGGGGTATTATTAAATTTTGTACTGTAACTGGATCAATATAAACTTCTGTACTGTAGCTGGAGTAATATAAATGTCTATACTGTAAATGGGATAATATAAACTTCTGTACTGGAATGGAGAAATCATAAACTTCTGTACTGCAACTGAGGATAATATAAACTTCTGTATTGTAACTGTGGTAATATAAACTTCTGTACTCTAACTGGGGTTGTATAAACTCCTGCACTGGAATTTGGATAATATAAACTTCTGTACTGTAACTGGGGTAAAATAAACTTCTGTACTGTAACTGGGGTAATATAAACTTCTGTACTGTAGCTGTGGTAATATTAACATCCGTACTATAACTGGGACAATATAAACTGTACTGGAATAGAGAAATCATAAACTTCTGAACTGTTACTGGGGTAATATAGCCTTCTGTACTGTAGCTGAAGTAATATAAACTTCTGTACTGTAACTGGGGTAATACAAACTTTTGTACTGTAACTGGGGTAATATAAAATTCTGTACTGCAACTGGGGATAATATAAAGTTCTGTACTGTAGCTGAGGTAATATAACCTTCTGTACTGTAACAGTGGTAATATAAACTTCTGTACTCGCACTGCGGTAATATAAACGTCTGAACTGGAACTGGGACAATATAAACTTCTGTACTGTAACTGGGGTAATATAAACCTCTGTACTGTAACTGGGGTAATATAAACTTCTGTACTGTAGCTGGGGTAATATAATCTTCTGCACTGGAACTGGGGTATTATTAAATTTTGTACTGTAACTGGATCAATATAAACTTCTGTACTGTAGCTGGAGTAATATAAATGTCTATACTGTAACTGGGGTAATATAAACTTCTGTACTGGAATGGAGAAATCATAAACTTCTGTACTGCAACTGAGGATAATATAAACTTCTGTACTGGAATGGAGAAATCATAACCTTCTGTACTGCAACTGAGGATAATATAAACTTCTGTATTGTAACTGGGGTAATATAAACTTCTGTACTGTAGCTGGGCTAATATATAGTTCTGTACTGGAACGGGGTAACATAAACGTCTGTACTGGAACAGGGGTAATAGAAACTTCTGTACTGTAGCTGTGGTAATATTAACATCCGTACTATAACTGGGACAATATAAACTGTACTGGAATAGAGAAATCATAAACTTCTGAACTGTTACTGGGGTAATATAGCCTTCTGTACTGTAGCTGAAGTAATATAAACTTCTGTACTGTAACTGGGGTAATACAAACTTCTGTACTGTAACTGGGGTAATATAAAATTCTGTACTGCAACTGGGGATAATATAAAGTTCTGTACTGTAGCTGAGGTAATATAACCTTCTGTACTGTAACAGTGGTAATATAAACTTCTGTACTCGCACTGCGGTAATATAAACATCTGAACTGGAACTGGGACAATATAAACTTCTGTACTGTAACTGGGGTAATATAAACCTCTGTACTGTAGCTGCGTTAATATAAATTTCTGTACTGCAGCTGGGATAATATAAACTTCCGTACTGGAACTGGTGTAATATAAACCTCTGTACTGGAATGGAGAAATCATAAACTTCTGTACTGGAACTGGGGTAATATACACTTCTGTACTGTAGTTGGGGTATTATAAACTTCTGTACTGGAACGGGGATAATATAAACTTCTGTACTGGAACTGGGATAATATAACCTTCTGTACTGGAACGGGGATAATATAAACTTCTATACTGGAACTGGGGTAATATAAAGTTCTGAACTGGAACTGGGATAATATAAACTTCTGTATTGGAACGGGGATAAAATAAACTTCTGTACTGGTACTGGGATAATATAACCTTCTGTACTGGAACGGGGATAATATAAACTTCTGTATTGGAACGGGGATAATATAAACTTCTGTACTGGTACTGGGGGAATATAATCTTCTGTACTCGCACTGGGGTAATATAAACTTCTGCACTTGAACTGGGACAATATAATCTTCTGTACTGTAGCTGGGGTAATATAAACTTCTGTACTGGAACTGGGATAACATAAACTTACTCATGTCCTCCTACACATTAACTGCACAGAGATGGAACGAGTGTAGAGTGTTAAGCTCCTGGGAGTGGTCATCCACAACAAGCTTTCTTGGATTCTTCATGTGGACGCACTGGTTACAAAGGTTCAACAAGACACAGCTGAGGAAATTTGGCATGACTTTGAATGCCCTTGCTAACTTTTATAGGTGCGCCATCTGTTCGGATGTATCACTACCTGGTATGGCAACTGTACCATTCAAGATTGGGGACGGTTACAGAGAGTGGTAAACTTGGCCTTGACAATCACAAAGGCCAACCTCCCATCAATAGAATCCATCTACCAGGCCCACTGTCAAGGAAAGACTGCTATCATTCTTAAAGATCCATCCCACCCTGGCAACGTTTTTCTACAACCTCTCTGTCGGGGAGAAGGTACGCATGGACCAGCTGGTTTTGTAACAGTATCTACCCCACTGTTGTTAGAATACTGAATGGACTCACAAACCCTTAACATTCACCTGTACCTGTATTTTTGTTTTTGCCGCTGTTTACCTATTATTTTCTATCTTTGCCACTTAACTCTGTGATCTGCCTGTATTGCTTGCAAGACAAAGCTTTTCACTGTGCCTCGGTACACATGATAATAAATTCAACTCAATTCAGTTCAATTCAATTCAATATCCATATCCGAAAAGAGCAGAAACTGAGATAGCCAAAGCTATTGGGAGCCTCTTACAGCAGGGAATGTTGTAACCGATGACGTCCATGAACAACAGCCCTCCCTGACCTGTTAGGAAATGGTTAGTTCCTGTCACTGAATTAGGTCCTCCCCGCCTCTGTCCCCCGACGCTTCAGTGCCCCCACATGGCAAATAGCCCAAACACTATGCTCAATCTGATGCCAAGCATTAATTACTTCACAATTCGAGACATCAGTAATGGGTTTTGGTCTATCATGCTGAACACAAAGTGTCAGTATTAATTCGCCTCAACGTTTCTGGGCACCCAATATACTTGAATCTGCCTCCCTCAACGTTTGTATAAGTCACCTTCAAACTTTGATGAAAGGTTAGCTAAGGGCTCGGAGCGTTTATCCCGTCTGGACTGCTTGGTCCAGTACACAGATGATTGACTTTTGCCGTGGAACATAAGCACTCCAGGAGATTTTGTTAATGGTCTCTGAGTTAAGGTCAACCCCAAAAAACCCAAATATTTAAGCAGGAAGTGCACTGTCCAGGAAATAGATTACTCCTGGGAAAATTAGAAATATGAGAACCTCATCCAAAACGTGCCCCTGCCAACTGATCACAAAGGCCTAAGGACATTTTTGGGAATTTAGGCTACTGTAGAAGCCATATTGATAACATTGCAACCTTAGTCGGTCCTCTATACCAGCACTGGCTTGATGAGGACATGACTGTGTTCCCCCACCTTGAGACAGTGTTAATATCAATCACTGCCTTACTGAGTGTTGACCTATCCATACCCACCCTGCAGGTGGCAGCATCACACCTATCACCCTCTAACGTCCAATTGCAGAGAGACACCAGCGTCCAGCCAGGTGGTCACACACACACACTGGGTTTGATTCTGTTGAGCCTTCCCACCGAACACACACCTGTACAATTCCTCCTTAATGGATGCATAAAGGACAGCCATCATCAAAATCGGATTACCCTCTGGACTCCCCTCTTGCAGGGTAGGGGATTCCCAGCTGTTTGTCTCCAAAGCAAACCATGGTTAGCTGCTAACTTGTGACATGACAACCAGTTGCATGACTCTTCAATTTCAGGACCAGGAATCCTAAGGTGAGTGATTCCAGGTTGATCGGGAAATTCCAAAGTTTTTTAATTGGTGATTCTTCTGATATAATAGAGAGCCTATGGTATACAGGGTGTGGTTTTCAAATGCAAGGGAGTCAAGGGAGATAAATATAGAGGCACAGGTCATGGACTGGACAGCCACAGCCTTTGTAATAGAACAACTGAAGGTTTTCAGGATCAGGGCAGTGATCTGTCTGCCTGCAGCAGCCTGACGGAATTCCTTTTTCTTCCCGTCTGGGAAGCAAGCGGAATGACATTCAGAAGATGGTGCACTCCTCCCCTCTGCTCCATTGTTGCTCAGCAGATTCAAAACAGCCGGAAGTGGTTAATACATTCCAGAGAAAGTTAAAGCCCCTTTAAGACCACACTACCTGGAAGTAAAAGTAAATTGGTTAGAGAAGTAGTGCATACTGGAATGATATGGCACAAAGGGACAGGATTAATAGAAAAGATAACTAAGGTTGAACCTGCTAAACTCGTGTAAGATTTGGGCATCTCACAGTGGTGATCCCAAGTTACAGGGAATAATTACAGGGTTGTTACCCCCCAACCCCACCAGGGTGGTCAAAGTGAAAGGACAAGATTTAGGTCGAACAGAAGGTGATCCTAAAAGAGGGAAAATATATGTTGGCTATGGATTACAGGAGTGACCTGTCGGCATTTCATGCTTTACATGGCCACCCGGAGAGTAAGACAAACTCAGGAAATGTTCAGGACCTGGGTGTGGTAGACAGGCTGGGAATAGGGTGAGGAGCACTATGTCATAAACTGTCAACTCTGTGCCCAAAACAACGTTTAGCCACAACATGGTAAGGCAGAGTTAGTCTTTGAATTTTACAATTTAATGGGATTTTGAGCTTTAAGTTTCCTTAAAATGACAAGGAGACTCAGAGATTAATCCATGATAGAAAAAATGTGCTTGATCTTTTTCAGGTAGTCTACCTCGAGGAACTTTACAAGTGAGAGGATTGGATTGTGTTTATGATTTGGAGATGCTGGTGTTGGACTGGGGTGCACAAAGTTAAAAATCACACAACACCAGGTTATAGTCCAATGGGTTTATTTGGAAGGTGTGTGATTTTTAACTAGGATTGTGTTTGATATGTTCTGCAACATTTGTACGTGTTGTTGGTAGTTGCTGTATTGCCCGGTCAATGTAGGAATCACACAGGATTGGTGGGGATTTTCTACAAATAGCTGCTGAGACCAGAGCCCCGAGAAAGCCTTAAAAACGGAGCATCAGTGTCCAGGGAAGCCAAATCAGGGACAGTTCTTAGAATGGGATTAAAGAATGCACTAAAACCAGCAATTAGGACCCCCTTCCCGGCTTGACCTGACATCACCCCTGGTCCGTGGAACGGGCTCATATTGAAACCCACAGGCTAGATCCTACTTGACAATATCCATCACAAATTGCTGCCTGTGATTATGGATATAGTTAAAAATCTCAACCACACCAGGTTATAGTCCAACAGGTTCATTTGGAAATACGAGCTTTCGGAGCACTGCTCCTTCATCCGGTGGCTGTACAACAGGATCATAAGACACTGAATTTTACTAAAACAGGTTTAATCGAACAGCCAGGCAGTCACAGAAGGGAGGAAAAAGTGAGGTCTGCAGATACTGAAGATCAGAGCTGAAAATGTGTTGCTGGAAAAGCGCAGCAGGTTAAGCAGCATCCAAGGAACAGGAAATTCGACGTTTCGGGCATAAGCCTTCCTGATGAAGGGCTTATGCCCGAAACGTTGAATTTCCTGTTCCTTGGATGCTGCCTGACCTGCTGCGCTTTTCCAGCAACACAGTCACAGAAGGGAGGTGACTCATGGTGATGTGAGTGACGAATTCAAGGAAACACTTGAGAATTACTTAAAAAACATGACAGGAATAAAACTCCTGGTGGACAGATTGGATCAGGTCTGATTACAATTGGCTAGTGCCCATAAACCTTTACTGGAACAGTATGACCCAGTAAAGAATTGAAGGGTGAGATCGCTGAAATTAAAGTCATCACTTGGCAGGAGGACTTCTGGGACTGGGGCTCGAATGTCTCGATCCACCTGTGGATCCATCTCCGTCCACACACAGCCATAAAGTCAGACAGCACAGAAACAGATCCTTCAGTCCAACTCACCCTTGCCAACCAAGTTTCCTAAACTAAACTAGTCCCATTTACCAATCATTTGGTCCATATCTCTCTAAATCTTTCTTATTTATGCATCTGTCCAAAAGCCTGCTGTATTGTAACTGTACACGCCTCTACTGCTTCCTCTGGTGTTTATTCTACCTATGCACCACACTCTGTGTGAAAATGTTTCCCCTCATGTCATCTTTACCCTCTCATCTTAAACCTATTCCCTCTAGTTTGGGACTCCCCTATACTGGGGAAAAGACCTATTGATCTAATCTATGCCTATCGTGATTTTAAAAACATCAATAAAATCACCTTCCTACGTTCCAGGGAAAAATGTCCCAGCCTATCCAGCCCCTGCTTATAACTCAAACCCTCCAGTCCTGGCAAACACCTTGTAAACCTTCTCTGTAACCTTTCCGGTTTAATGCCACCCTTCCTATAGCAGGGTGACCAGAATTGTCCACAGTACCCCAAAAGTTGCCTCTCCAATGTCCTCCAACATAGTGTTCCAACTCTTATACTCAATGCACTGACCAATG
Organism: Hemiscyllium ocellatum; assembly: GCF_020745735.1. Lineage (NCBI taxonomy): Eukaryota > Metazoa > Chordata > Chondrichthyes > Orectolobiformes > Hemiscylliidae > Hemiscyllium > Hemiscyllium ocellatum. Next base: position 6,490,879 of record NC_083432.1, on the reverse strand, counting down.
AAAGCATGCCAAATGCCTTTTTACATCAGTGGTTCAGGTATACCTCATTATACTATACTATCGATCGGGTGGTCGGTGGATAAAGGAGCTATCCAGACTAATGGGCATCACCACTAAACAAGTCATATAGAGTGGTATGATGAAGGAACTCCAAGAGATGTGAGCTATTGCAAATGGCAACTTGCATTATGGGTATAATGCAGGCCATTCTTTTGCACTTCTTGATGTAACTTTATTTGATTTTTTTTTAATAACTTTTTTATGTAATGGCTTTCATTTGAGAACTTTATCTATATCACGGGTGTATAAGAAGTTACTTAAACATTTATATCAGAGGGCCTCCTATCCCATGCCAGCAGCTAACTAAATTTGAACCAAATTTGTAAAGAATTCATTGGTTCAAAAGGGGGAAAATGTAGATAGTGTAATTGCCCTTTTTATATAACTAATAGTTCTTTGGGATACAAAGCAAAATTGGCCATCTGAACAGCATACTGGGAAGGGAACCGGGATAATAAGCCAGGAAGCTTGCAGAATTCACGGTCAAATTGGTTCAGGCCAGACAGATATGCAGGGCACTTACCTTGATTGACAATATTGGATGTGAGTTGATGAGAGAATGCTGTGAGGTTTCGGATGAAATAATAAATCGGAGTTTTGGTAGAACTGTTTCTGAGACAGTTGGCTTGCTCTCTGTCAGTGGATGCTGCCTGACCCACTGGGATTTCCAGCGTTTTGAGTTTTCAGTGTTTCTGAGACAGCCCAGCTCCAAGGGTCAGCTCACTCAATAGGGAAATTACAACATCCAATTCTGCCTTTTATAACATCCTTCCTGGGACTGAAACTTATTCACATGAAGTAACTGAATTCTGTTAATAACATTGCTGTATCAGACTGCTGTAACTACATAGGGGAGATCTGCATGTTGGCTACTATGCTGACATAGTAAATTATAATAAGCCACTGTATTTGGGAATGACTCCGAGAATTGTATTTAAAGGTGCCACTCAAATCAGAGGGGCTGAAACATCAGAGACAACACTGGCCAAGGAACAGGACCCTTGGGAGTGAGAAGTTCACTGTCACCCTCAGTTCAGCTCCTGTAACCGGGATAGTATGAAGTTCTAACACCATCTTAAATTTCAAACCAGGGTGACAGTACAGAAATTTAAGGACTGTATTACTTGGGAAATAGAGGGAAAGATAGGTTTCATGGAATTGCATACCTTGTGTTTCAGTGATAGTAAACCATTTGCCATGGTGATCTACAACTCATTATCAGCGAATAAGCAAGTTAATCAGACATACACAAAACCTATGCTTACACAACAATGTCTTCCGAAAGCATGATGCCCAGAATTGGAAGTGAAATTCCAACTGAGAGTAAAGTAGTGCCTTATGCAATTTCAGTGTAACCTCCTTACTCTTCTAGTTGATGCTCCTGTTAATAAAGCCAATGATTCTTTAACTGTACTCTCAACCTACATCTGCACCCCCATTAGAATTGTGCTTTTCCCTACTAAAATATATGCTTCATACTTTCTCTGTATTAGCTTTCACCTGCCACTTTTCCAAGCATTTCATCAACTTGTTGATGCTCTTTTGAAGTCGTACACCTTCATTACATTTCATAATACCATAGACAGCTCCTACAATATGAGAGTAGACAGAGATAACTCAAATAAAAACAAGTGTGGAGATTGGATATAGACAGAGAAAGTCTAACATGACTTCCCTGGACTTGAAATATTAACTCCTTCTGTCTCCACAGATGCTGTTAGACCTGCTGAGTTTCTTCAGCAGTTTTTGTTTCTATTTTCAGATCCCATTGAAGAGGCCTTTTCCCCACGTTTATTACAGGTGTTTTTCTGTAACCAACCTTTATGATATCACAATCACTGATTTCATAAGTGATGAAATGTTCTGATCCATAAGAGGATATCAATTTCCATGGACACATTGGCCTGAAGGCTCTGTTTGAGTGCTGTACATCTTTATGACTCTATATGTGACCATAAGATGTAGGAACAGAATTAGGCCATTTAGCCCATTGTGTCTGCTCCAACACTTGATCATGGCTGATGTGTAACTCCATCTCATTCTCTTGCTTTCTACCCATAACTCTCAATCCCTTTACTAATTAAGAACCTATCTCTCTGTCTTAAAGACACTCAATGATTTGGCTTTCCCTGCCTCGATCCACTTGGCCCATTCACTATGGCACTAAGGAGCACAAGCAAAACTGAAAAACATTTAATGGCTGGAGAAGAAGGATGACAAAATAAAATCAAAATGCTGTGGATACTGGTAGTCTAGATAATAATGCTGGATATATTGACTGGATAGGGCAGAATTTGAAGAGAGAGAAAATAGAATTCTATTTTGAATTCTGAAGAAGGATCACTGGACCTGAAATGTTAACTCTGCTTTCTCTCCAAAGATGATGCCATACCTGCTGAGTTTTTTTTCCAGCAATTTTGATTTTGTTTATGATTCGGGTTGGTGATTTTTCATCAGAACTGGAGTGAGGAATTTATTCATTAATAATCAAATAGAATGCAATAGCCAATGTGGATTTGGGACTTGCCTCCTTCTCCAGCACTGAGATTGGAAATCAATGGCAAATCAACATTGACAAAAACTGCCAAGAAACCATCTCAGGGTCAACTCATGCAAATAGTAAGTCAAGGTGCCTTCACACAGATCACTCATGGAATTGAATGAAATGGAAGCAAATAGAGTCATTGAACAAACAGGAAGGAAGGAAGAAAATGAAGAATCTGTAAGGGGATGGAGGGCAGGATTGATCCTGTGGTACAAGGCAAAATTAGATGATCTCGTAACAAAAGATGGGCTCAGGGAGGTATAATTGTAAAAGTAGAACCAGCATCTCATGAGAAAATAGAAGTGGAAGTTATGATCTGACATTGGCGATCTTAATAATTAGTCTAAAAGGATCTACCGTCCTAATCAAAAGGTGAGATGTTCCTATAATTGAAGTAAACCTCATTTAACTTGTATTAAATATTCCCATAGAAACAGGAAACATATGAATTTCTGAAGTAAGGATGGAAAGACTCGCACAAGAAGATTTTACATTTTAAGACTTCTACTGCAACAAACAAACTCAAATCACCTGAGACTAAATATTACTCAGCAAACAATGCAAACAATGAATTCACCGTATCAAGTAAGGTCATCCCCTTTAACAAATTTAAATGATCAAAATATTTTATATTCCATTTACACTTAACCCTGTCACATTTGGGTGAGTTTTTCAGAATACCTTTCACTATGTTTTCTGAGGATCATAAACTGACTATCACCTACAAAGTCCACATTCTTTGGCTCCTAAATATCCAAGCGTCATATCTGTTCCATCTTCTTTTTGAACAGCAAAATTATGTGTAACTAAATTGATTTAGTTTTTTTGAAGAAGTGACAAAAAAGATTGATGAAGGTAGAGTGGTGGATGTTATATGAACATCAGCAAGGTATACAACAAGGATCCAGATGGTAGACTGGTTAGTAAGCCTGTGTGGTATCCAGGGAGAGCTAGCCATTTATATACAAAATTGGTTTGAAGGTAGGAGACAGAGGGTGGTGGTGGAAGGTACTGTGACCAGTGGTGTGCGGCAGGGATCCGGTGCTGAGTCCATTGCTTTTTGTCATTTATATAAACTATTTGATTTAAATATTGGAGGAATGATTAGTAAGTTTGCAGATGACACCAAAATTGGACGTGTAGTGGACAGTGAAGACAGTTACTTCAGAGCACAATGGGATCTTGATCAGATGGGCCTATGGGCTGAGGAGTGGCATAAGGAGTTTAATTTTGATAAATGTGACATGCTGCATTTTGGAAAAGCATATCAGGACAGGGTTTATGCACTTAATGGTAAGTTCCTGGGGAATATTGCTCAACAAAGAGACCGTGAGGTGGAGTCACAGGTAGACAAGGTAGTGACATTGGTTTGGCCACTTTTGGAATATTGCGTGCAATTCTGGTCTCCCTGCTATAGGAAAGGTGTTGTGAAAGGTTCAGAAAAGATTTACAAGGACATTCCTGGATTGAAAGATTTGATCTGTAGGCTGAGGCTGAATAGGCTGGGGTTATTTTCCCTGGAGCGTCGGAGGCTGAGGGGATAACCTTATAGAAGTTTATAAAATCATGAAGGGCATGTATAGGGTAAATAGACAAGGTCTTTTCCCTGGGTTGAGGGAGTCCAGAACTAGACGGCATAGGTTTAGGGTGAGAGGGGAAACATTTAAAAGGGACCTAAGCAGTAATTTTTTTATGCAGTAGATGGTGTGTGTAAGGAATGAGCTGCCATGTGAAGTGATGGAGGCTGGTACAATTACAACATTTAAAAGGCATCTAGATGGGTATATGAAAGGAAAGGTTTAGAGTGATATGGGCTAAATGCTGGCAAATGGAACCAGGTTAATTTAAGGTATCTGATCGGCATGGACAGGTTGGACAGAAGGGTTTGTTTCCGTGCTATACTTCTCTATAAGTCTATGACCCTATAACAGAAATCTAATTTTCACAAGCACCTTGCTCTCTCAGCAATACCTTCCCTATCCCATAAATAACTCAGCAGCATGCTTTTATGATTTTAAAACAAATAAAGTTATTTATTCCCACACACGTCACAAATTCAAAACATAACAATTCACACATTTATTCCCACACATAATCTCAAAGGGTGATTATAGGTAAAAGTAGTGGACCATTAGAAATTATTGTTAATTCAGTCTTTGGTTTATGATCTCTGATGCCACAGCACAGGTCAGTTTTTGTATGGTTTTGGGGATTTACCGGTAAAGAAGGGTCCTGTAAACTGAAGGGTTATCAGTGTGCTGTGAGCTTACCTCTTGAACCTCTAGAAGGTTGATTCTCAGGTAAACATCAACTGGAACAGTTTGGGGAATCCTTCCCTCTGATCAATCTCACACTTTTCAAGGAATCACTGTTATAAAGTAATAGAGTCCTACAGCACAGAGACAGGCCCTTTGGCCCAAACTGGTCCATGCCGACCAAAATGTCCATCCACACTGACCCCATTTCCCTGCACTTGGCCCATATCCTTCTAAGTTGAGAGTGTGGTGCTGGAAAAGCACAGCAGGTCAGGCAGCATCCGAGGAGCAAGAGAACTGAAGTTTCAGACAAGAGCCCTTCATCATTCCTGAACATTAGTAACTATTTTGAACAACAATGCGTATCCTGATCTGAATGTGTAAGATTGGGCTGCTTTGTCCTGGCTGGTGTTGAGGTTCTTGAGTAACTGTACCCATACAGAGGCAAATGGAGAGTATGCCGTTACAATCCCATTACATTCATTGTTGCTTGTAAATTTGTAGAAGATGAGTAACCTGCCTCAGAATTCCTAGCTTCCTGTGGCCACTATATTGATGTGCCTGGTCCAATTCAGTTTCCAAGCCAATGGAAAACATCAGAAACAAGAGACAACATAGCCATCTTCCCCTGACATCCAGCAGGATCAGCATCACTGAATTCCCTGATCACAATAACCTGGGGAATACATTGTGATTGGACATAGAAGGCTAAAGAGGGGCGAGTTGGTCGGGGTTTTAGAGAAAGATACAAATGGTAGACAGACTTTTCAACACTTAGTATTCCAATTCTCTTTTAACTTCTTTGGCCACATATTTATGAGTGCGTATAACAATGAACACAAAACCTGAGTTTCTGCGGAGCCCAATTTTCATAGAGAAGTGTTTCTGAAATCACATCAGATGTGGAAGCAATACTATGGAAATTGTACAAATGCTTGAATGGCCTGAATGCTTCCAGGGTGCTATATTGTCTCTGTGAAATCTATTTAGTTGAACTCAATTTATTTTTATAAAAAGCAGAACTTACAAAATGTTTTATTGAACAAAGAACAAAGAACATTACAGCACAGGAACAGGCTCATCGGCTTTCCAAGTCTTTGCCGATCCAGATCCTCTATCTAAACCCGTTGCCTATTTTCTAAGGATCTATATCCCTCTGCTCCCTGCCCTTTCATGCATCTGTCTTGATAAATCTTAAATTACACTATCATGCCCACCTCTACCACGTCCACTGGCAATGCATTCCAGGCCCCCAGCACCCTCTGCATAAAGAACTTTCCAAACATATCTCCCCTCAACTTTTTGCCTCCCACCTTAAACTCACAGCCACTAGTAATTGAGTCCCTCACTCTGGTGAGACGCTTCTTGCTGTCCACCCTGTTTACACCTCTCATGATTTTGTGGACCTCAAATCAGGTCACCCTTCAATTTTCATCTTTCTAATGAAAGTAATCCTAAATTACTCAACCCGTCTTCATAGCCTGCACCTTCCATACCAGGTAACATCCCGGTGAACCTCCTCTGCACACTCTCCAAAGCATCCACATGCTTTTGGTAATGTGGTGACCAGAACTGTACACAGTATTCCAAATGTGGCTGAACCAAAGTCCTATACAACTGTAACATGACCTGCCAAGGAAAGCATGCCGTATGCCTACTTGACCACTCTACTGACCTGCGTTGCCACCTTCAGGGAACAATGGACCTGGACACCCAGATCTCTCTGGACGTCAATTTCCCCAGGTCTTTTCCATTTACTGCATAGTTCATTCTTGAATTGGATCTTCCAGAAGGTGTCATAAAATAAATCTTCCCGATATCTTCATGATGATTTTCCATGGAGAGGTATTGTGGCGTTTGCTAAATATGTTTTTCATGTAATTTCACAGAAAAGAGAGGGAATGTCTGAACTATTTTTTTGATTCCTCCCTTCTATCAGTAACAGAATTGATTATTCATTTGCTTTTCTTTCTATTTCTTTCCCCTTTGAATTTGACCCTGGTCGACAACGTCATAAATCATGGTCTCTAAGAATTAACGAGGCCACTATTTTTTAAATTTTGAATTCAAGTCGTTCGTAAATGTTATTTCAATCCTCTGGAACAGGTAATGCTTGAACTTGGACCTTCTGGCTCTGAGGTAAGGACACTACCACTGTGCCACAAGAACCCAGAACCTAATTTTTAAAAATCAAACTGATTGAATATGTTGTTGTGCATTTCAGGAGCAGGTGAGAGTTGAACCTGAGTTTCCTGGCATAGACATGAGGCACTACCACTGCAACACAAGATCTTCAAAAATGAGCCAGATCATGCACTGGAGTTAATAGAGATTGGTTGATGCTCATTTGATCTTAGATTTAATCGTCTTGTTTTCAGAGATCTCTTGTGGTCTTGTAACAATGTCCCTACCTTTGAGCTAGGAGGTGGTTTAAGTCCCACCTTCTGAAGAGGTGTGTAATAACATCGCTAACTGGATTGATTAAAAATACCACAAAGCAAATCCAGGGATGCCTGTCCCAGACTGAGTCTAGCCTATGTATGGAATCCTCTTATGGTACGGTGGTAGTGTCTCTATCCCTGGATCAGGAGGCCTGGGTCCACCTTCCCCCTTCTCCAGAGATATGTAGAACATAGAACATAGAAAAATACAGCGCAGTACAGGCCCCTCGGCCCTCGATGTTGCGCCGATCCAAGCCCACCTAACCTACACTAGCCCACTTTCCTCCATATGCCTATCCAATGACCGTTTAAATGCCCATAAAGAGGGAGAGTCCACCACTGTTACTGGCAGGGCATTCCATGAACTCACAACTCGCTGAGTAAAGAATCTTCCCCTATCATCTGTCCTACACCTACCACCCCATAATTTAAAGCTACCCCCCCTTGTAATATCTGAGTCCATACGTGGAAATAGGTTAGAACATAGAACATAGAACATAGAACAATACAGCATAGAACAGGCCCTTCGGCCCACGATGTTGTGCCGAACATCTATCCTAGATTAAGCACCCATCCATGTACATATCCAATTGCCGCTTAAAGGTCGCCAATGATTCTGACTCTACCACTCCCACGGGCAGCGCATTCCATGCCCCCACCACTCTCTGGGTAAAGAACCCACCCCTGACATCTCCCCTATACCTTCCACCCTTCACCTTAAATTTATGTCCCCTTGTAACACTCTGTTGTACCCGGGGAAAAAGTTTCTGACTGTCTACTCTATCTATTCCTCTGATCATCTTATAAACCTCTATCCAAGTCACCCCTCATCCTTCGCCGTTCCAACGAGAAAAGGCCGAGAACTCTCAACCTATCCTTGTACGACGTATTCTCCATTCCAGGCAACATCCTGGTAAATCTTCTCTGCACCCTCTCCAAAGCTTCCACATCTTTCCTAAAGTGAGGCGACCAGAACTGCACACAATACTCCAAATGTGGCCTAACCAAAGTCCTGTACAGTTGCAACATCACTTCACGACTCTTGAATTCAATCCCTCCGCTAATGAACGCTATTACACCATAGGCCTTCTTACAAGCTCTATCCACCTGAGTGGCAACTTTCAAAGATCTATGTACATAGACCCCAAGGTCCCTCTGTTCCTCCACCTGACTAAGAACCCTACCGTTAACCCTGTATTCCGCATTCTTATTTGTTCTTCCAAAATGGACAACCTCACACTTGGCAGGGTTGAACTCCATCTGCCACTCCTCAGCCCAGCTCTGCATCATATCTAAGTCCCTTTGCAGCCGACAACAGCCCTCCTCACTGTCCACAACTCCACCAATCTTCGTATCATCTGCAAATTTACTGACCCACCCTTCGACTCCCTCATCCAAGTCATTAATAAAAATTACAAACAGCAGAGGACCCAGAACTGATCCCTGCTGAACTTCACTTGTAACTGGGCTCCAGGCTGAATATTTACCATCTACCACCACTCTCTGACTTCGACCGGTTAGCCAGTTTTCTATCCAATTGGCCAAATTTCCCTCTATCCCATGCCTCCTGACTTTCTGCATAAGCCTACCATGGGGAACCTTATCAAATGTCTTACTAAAATCCATGTACACTACATCCACTGCTTTACCCTCATCCACATGCTTGGTCACCTCCTCAAAGAATTCAATAAGACTTGTAAGGCAAGACCTACCCCTCACAAATCCGTTCTGGCTGTCCCTAATCAAGCAGCGTCTTTCCAGATACTCATAAATCCTATCCCTCAGTACCCTTTCCATTACTTTGCCTACCACAGAAGTAAGACTAACTGGCCTGTAATTCCCGGGGTTATCCCTATTCCCTTTTTTGAACAGGGGCACAACATTCGCTACTCTCCAGTCCCCTGTTACCACCCCCGTTGACAGTGAAGACGAAAAGATCATTGCCAACGGTACTGCAATTTCCTCTCTTGCTTCCCACATAATCCTAGGATATATCCCATCAGGCCCGGGGGACTTGTCTATCCTCAAGTTGTTCAAAATGTCCAACACATCTTCCTTCCTAACAAGTATCTCTTCTAGCTTACCAGTCCGTTTCACACTCTCCTCTTCAACAATACGGTCCCTCTCGTTCGTAAATACTGAAGAAAAGTACTCATTCAAGACCTCTCCTATCTCTTCCGACTCAATACACAATCTCCCACTACTGTCCTTGATCGGACCTACCCTCGTTCTCGTCATTCTCATGTTTCTCACATGGTTCTCATGGTCAACCTTATCTAAACCCCTAATCATCTTGTACACCTCTATCAAGTCACCCCTAAACCTTCTTTTCTCCAATGAAAACAGCCCCAAGTGCCTCAGCCTTTCCTCATACGATCTTCCTACCATACTAGGCAACATCCTGGTAAACCTCCTCTGCACCCGTTCCAGTGCCACCACATCCTTCCTATCGTATGGCGATCAAAACTGCACACAATACTCCAGAGGCGGCCGCACCAGAGTCTTATACAACTGCAACATACCTCAGGACTCCGGAACTCAATTCCTCTACCAATAAAGGCCAGTACGCCATATGCCTTCTTCACAGCACTATTTACCTGGATGGCAACTTTCAGAGATCTGTGTACATGGACACCAAGATCCCTCTGCTCATCCACACTACCAAGTATCCGACCATTAGCCCAGTACTCCATCTTCTTGTTACTCTTACCAAAGTGAATCACTTCACACTTACCTACATTGTACTCCATTTGCCACCTTTCTGCCCAGCTCTGCAGCTTATCTATATCCCGCTGTAACCTGCCACATCCTTCCTCACTGTCAACAACTCCACCGACTTTCATATCATCCGCAAACTTGCTCACCCAATCTTCTAGTCCCTCCTCCAGATCATTTATAAAAATGACAAACAGCAATGGTCCCAAAACAGATCCTTGCGGAACACCACTGGTAACTGCACTCCAAGATGAACCTTTACCATCAACTACTACCTGCTGTCTTCTTCCAGCCAGCCAATTCCTAATCCAAACCTCCAACTCCCCCTCAATGCCATACCTCCGTATTTTTTGCATTAGCCTACCATGGGGAACCTTATCAAATGCCTTACTAAAATCCATATACACCACATCTACCGCTTTACCCTCGTCCACCTCCTTAGTCACCTTCTCAAAGAATTCAATAAGGATTGTGAGGCACGACCTGCTCTTCACAAAACCATGCTGACTATCCTTGATCACATTATTCCTATCCAGATGTTCATAAATCCTATCCCTTACAATTCTCTCAGAGACTTTGCCCACAACAGAAGTGAGACTCACCGGCCTATAGTTACTAGGGTTATCCCTACTCCCCTTCTTGAACAAGGGAACCACATTTGCTATGTAATAATATCTCTGGGCAGATTGATTAGAAAATTATATTCAATAAAGAAAAGGCTGGATTTCTCCAGTAAGGGGAATAGGATGAAAAAGGAAACAGCAGACTGGAATTTGTATTGCACTGTGAAATGCAAATAAATAGTTGTTGAAGATAATTTAATTCCTTATTCGGGCTTTGCGACATGGATGACTAGAAATTTAGCAGTGACGTATTGCCTCGCACCCACCTCTCCACACTTCAAAACCTTCTATTTGTAAAGTCTTTTTTTTACAAATGATGCCAAGAAATCTCCTTAAGATTCATAACAAAAGGAATGATTTTTTTCAAACAATCCAAGGGAGAATTTCCACCATATAAATACACAGAGGTATACAATGAGGAAAGAAAAGAGTTACAATTATGAATAGCATTTTTAAAAAGGCATTAACTCATGTGACTCAGAGCTTTGTAAGTGAGTATGCAGTGAATGTTTGTGCAGTTGACTGCTCTAACAGAATACTTGCTGGGGAGGTGCTTGGATGCAGTTGAATGTGCAGCAATATGATTCTTGTCCAGACCCGTGGTTCGGCTTTGAGCCAGGCCGGGAGCTGTTTGTGGTTCACTGTGTTGATGTATAAAGCAGATCGGATAGAGAAGGTTTTAATGCTCTGTACCTAAAGCTATTCAACAGCCAGCAGACTCGGTCACATGACTGGGATTTTTGGATGTCCAGAACAATTAATGAGTTGTCAAAATCATTGTGTATTGTGGGAGATAACTGTGGGACTGTTGGCACCATCTCAGACAAACTGAGTTTCATTAGCTCTCTCAGCTCCAGCCTTGTTCAGAACTGGCTGAGATATTGATCTTGTCTGCTGTCCTTTTGTATTGGTTTAAATGTCGTGTACATATAATGCAAGAGTGTGACTTCAAGGAAGTGAGGAGCTCTTGTCCACTGGAAGTTTCTGGAAAATATATTCTATGGTCTGTAGCTGTCATCTTAAATCTAGCAAAAGCTCATTTAAAAAAGAAGAATATATTTAAAGTCAGACTCTTGAAGCTTCTAAATATAAATATATTATTTAGATATCAAACCCAGTTTGAAATAACTTTAAATTAACAATCCTATTTAGAAAGTAATAGTCACATGCAGTTTAGTTATGCCAAGGCATCACAGAAAGATGGTCTTATCTCTAATCAAGTGATAAAACAAGTATGAAGCGTTATTAATTAAATGACCTGCTTAGGCACTCAGACTACGCGAAAGTGAGGACTGTGGATGCTGGAGATCAGAGTCAAGATTAGAGTGGTGCTGGAAAAACACAGCAGGTCAGGCAGCCCACTCGAGCACACTCTCATCTTGACAAATGCTGGCTTTGATATGTGGGGTCCAGCACTACAACAAAATACTTTAAAGTAGAACATGTTTTAAGGGTCTAGAAAACATTTCTAAAATGAGATTCTATTCAAGGATATGCTGAAGAGAATGTACTCACTGAATGTAATGTAGATAATTGTTAATTGTCAGATTATGTATACTTTGTGAAAAGTGGAAGCCAGGAAAGGTTGAACTTATTAGTTTGAAACAAACCCTTGAGAGACCAATAACCTGTAAAATTAATGGAAGGGTGCAAATCATCAACTCTCAAATTGTTTCACAAAATTAAATGGATGTATAAATAAATTATTTGTTGACCTCGAAGAGAGGAATGTTATAATGCTTTGTACAGATTGTATAGGCTCTTGATTTAACTTATTTTGAAATTTAAGTTGCGCACATTAACTGCAAATGATTAAGAAGAGAATTTTTATTGATGTATTAATTGTATGCAGGTTGTGAGAATTAACTGGGGGTTCACTTACACCCTCAATGCAAACATAATTTAAATTCACTCAGCTGTTCAAAGGACAGCAGGACCCCATCTTTAAATAGGTCCCCTAAACATGAGATACCCCTGGATCTCCAGAGTTTAAAAGTAGCATCTGTAAACCCCGGTTGGAATCCCCATGCCCCTACTATCGGTGCATGGGGGGATGTTTTATGTAAATTACCCTCATTTTGCCGCATTATATTCCAGGCCTTAATTGTGTTTAGTATTATGGGGTTTTTACAGTGATCTGTAATGATTTTCCTCTTGTCTGAAAATAAGAGGTTAATAAGTGGGTATTTTACTTGAGAGGCCTCGATGTCCAGCCAGATTGATTGTGGATCAGACAAGACCCAATCAGCTATGTAACTTAATAGGGAACTTAACTGATATTTCCTAAAGTCTGGGAAGTCCAGTCCTCCCCTTGCCTGTGGAAGCTGTAGCTTCTTCAGCTTAATAAGGGGCCGTCTATGATTCCAGATAAAGGAACCCAGCCAGCCATATAATTTACGTAGGGCCATCCTCGGCAGCATCACCGGGAGCATTCTCATAGGATATAGGAGACGGGGCAGAACATTCATTTTAAGTAGTGCTATTCTACCCAACCAGGAAATTGGAAGGTCTCCCCATCGCTGGAGGTCCTGCCTTATCCTTTCCAGTAATTGCACAAAATTAGCCCTATACAACTGACCAAATACTGGAGTAATAAAAATACCTAAATATAAGAAACCCTCCAGGGACCAACAAAAGGGAAAAAGGGATCCGTCCACTAAGTGGGGTGTCATAACCAGGCCACCCATTGGCATAGCCTCCGATTTTGAAAAATTAATTTTATAGCCTGAGAATGCACTAAATGTATTAATAACTTGAATTAGACGAGGTACGGACATCAGAGGATTATTGAGGAATAAAAGAACATCATCTGCATAAAGGGTAATTTTGTGTTTACCTGTACCAATCCTCGGGGCTGTTATATTAGGATCAGTCCATATAGCTTCTGCTAGTGGTTCAATTATTAGCGTAAATAACAATGGCGAGAGAGGACATCCTTGACGGCAGCCCCTACCCACACTGAAGCTATCCGAACCTAATCCATTGGGAACCACAACTGCTTTGGAATCACTATACAATGCTGAGACCCATTTGGTAAACACCTGTCCACCGCCAAAGCTTTCCAATGTGTAAAACAAATATGACCATTCAACCCTATCGAATGCCTTTTCCGCATCTAATGAAACTACTGCTCCTGGTATCTTTCCCTGATGACAGGCTTGGATCATATTCAAAACCCTTCTAATATTATTGGATGATGTTGTGGTTCTGCTCGCCGAGCTGGAAGTTTTTGCTGCAAACGTTTCGTTCCCTGGCTAGGGAACATCATCAGTGCTGTTGGAGCCTCGTGTGAAGCGCTGCTTTGATGTTTCTTCCGGTATTTATATTGGTTTGTTCTTACCGCTTCCAGGTGTCAGTTTCAGCTGCAGTGATTTGTATATGGGGTCCAGGTCGATGTGTCTGTTGATGGATGTTCTTGCCGCTTCCGGGTGTCAGTTTCAGAAAACTGACACCCGGAAGCGGCAAGAACATCCATCAACAGACACATCGACCTGGACCCCATATACAAATCACTGCAGCTGAAACTGACACCCGGAAGCGGCAAGAACAAACCTATATAAATACCGGAAGAAACATCAAAGCAGCGCTTCACACGAGGCTCCAACAGCACTGATGATGTTCCCTAGCCAGGGAACGAAACGTTTGCAGCAAAAACTTCCAGCTCGGCGAGCAGAACCACAACAACGGATACCCGAGCTACAAATCTTCAATCAGATTATTGGATGATCTACGGCCCTTAATAAATCCCGTCTGATCCTCCTTTATAATATATGGCAGTACCCTTTCTAGTCTCAGTGCTAACATTTTAGAGAGGATTTTAAAATCTACATTTAGCAAGGATATTGGTCTATATGATGTACAGTCTTCTGGATCTTTTCCTTTTTTGAGGATAAGAGAGATATTTGCCTCTTTCAGCGAAGGCGGGAGACAGCCCTGACTATATGCATAGTTATACATGTCCATAAGTGGATCAGCCAATATTTCTGTAAATTCTTTATAGAATTCAGCTTGAAAACCATCTGGGCCCGGTGCCTTACCGCTCTGAAGTTGCCTAATTGCATGAAGTATTTCTTGGACTTTAGAGGAGCATTTAGGGCCGATACCTGTTCCGGAGTCAAGCCCGGAAAGGTCAAATTTTTTAAAAATGACTGCATCCTCCTAATCCTATCTTCACAATCCTGCGATTTATATAACTCAGAATAAAATTCTCTAAAGATCGCATTAATCTTTTTATGATCATGAGTCAAGGTACCTGTACTTTCCTTGATAGTCATAATAGTCTGAGGGGCCTTCTTTTTCTTTGCAAGAAATGCTAAGTATCTACTCGGTTTGTCGCCATATTCATATAACCTTTGTTTTGCAAGTAATATTTCCCTCTTAGCCGTTTGAGTAAGCATAGTGTTTAGAGCTGTCCTAAGAGCCGTAATCCTTTGCAATTTTATAATAGAAGGTCTATCAGCGTATGCTGTTTCAGCTGCTTTTAAGCGAGCTTCGAGCAGACGCTGTTGCACTCCCTTCAGTTTTTTCTGGGTCGCTGAGTAGGAGATGATCAAACCTCGTGCATAAGCTTTGATGGTCTCCCACATCATTGATGGGTTGCTAGCCATACCTGAATTAATTTCTAAAAAAGTTTTAAATTCTTGGGAGAAGTACTTTACAAATTTACTATCTTTTATCAGGAAGGGGTCCATACGCCAATGCCGAGCGGATGTCCCATTGTTCCTTGCCTTAGTTTCCATATATACAGCGGCATGGTCGGAAATTGCTACAGTACCTATTTTACAGGATAATATGGAATTTTAAAAAATCGATGGGGCAAAAAACATATCAATTCTTGTATGACACTTATGTGGATTAGAGTAGAAAGAAAAATCTCTACCCTGTGGATGAAGACATCTCCATACATCTACCAATCCTAATTCTTTATTCAGATCCGCCAATTGTCTAGATCTGGCAGATACTCCGGCAGCACTCTTGGGAATCCTATCTATTTCCGGATCCATAATACAATTAAAGTCTCCCCCTATAATTGTATGACGGGCACCAAAGGCCATCAATTTTGAAAAAGCTTCCGTTATAAATTTAGAGGGGTGTGCCGGGGGGCAGTACAAATTTAGAATCCCATATTCCTCTCCATTTACAAGGGCTTTAATCAAAATATATCGTCCAGATTCGTCTTTTATCTGATTTAGAATTTTGAAAGGGAAATTCTTCCGAACAAGAATAACAACTCCCCTGCTTTTTGACCTAAAAGAAGAGAAAAAGGCCTGGTCAAATCCACCCTGCCGTAATTTTAAGTGTTCTTTATCCGACAGGTGTGTCTCCTGTAGGAGAGCTATATCAACTCTTTCTTTCTTAAGATTTGATAATATTTTCTTCCTTTTGACTGGCGAATTACTCCCCTTGACATTCCAGGTGCACCACTTAACCGACTGATCAACCATAATCATCTGGGCAGATCCGAGACCCCTTGGGAGGGGAAACCCTATCTGGAACATCCCGAGCATGGAGCATATAAAATTTACAAAAATAAAGGCTCTCTATTACACTCACAACAATATAATAAAAAACTATTTCTAAATAAAAAATATATAAAACGTACCTAAATGGAGATTTTCCCCCTTGTTCCCAGGGAGCGTCACTTCCTCTCCAAAAGTCCATCTTATCCTCTTCCAACCAATGCCCCACCCTTGACCCAGGTGCTCCTCAATAAAATGAGGAGAATTCAAATATAATACAAAGCCCACACCAACACCTGGATATATTTGGGAATGTTAATACCATATATAAATATATAACTATAAAATTACAATCTCAACAAGTAATAATTAGATATAATAATACAAAATAACAGGGGAAAAACAACCCCGCTCCTAAAGACAGAGGTAAAATAGAATAATGTAACCACCTCCCCCCACCAACATTAACCAAATGCCCCAACATACATATACATACATACATACCCACATATATACATAAAGTAATGAAAGAAAACAAACCCAAGCGGGGGGGGGGGAGAAAATCAAATCCCTCTCCCCGCCCCCCCATGATAACATTAAACAATGAGGTAAAAAAAACAGAGAAAATAGACCAAAGTGGGGGAAGGCAAACCAACATCCACAATCTCTTACAGTTTATTTAAGAGAGTCCAAGAATTCCTTAGCCTTCTCTGGTGATCCGAAGTTATATATGGATCCTTCGTGGTTAAAGTGTAGCGTCGCTGGATAGTGTAAGGAGTACTGAATATTTAAGTCCCTTAAACGCTTCTTCACCTCATCGAATGCCTTCCTCTTTCGGACCAGAGCTGGGGAAAAGTCCTGAAATAGCATGATCTTGGATCCTTTATAGATCATGGCTTGGGGATCTTTTCCAAGATTTCTTGAGGCTTCTAGGAGCATCTGCCTCTCCCTATAGCTCTGCAGCTAGAACAGGACTGGGCGTGGGCGCTGGTTTGAGCCGGGCCCACGTATTGCGACCCGGTAGGCCCATTCCACCCTTACCTGGCCTGATCCAGCATGCAGATTTAAAAGCTGTGGCAGCCACTGCTCCAGGAATGCTGTAAGCTGGCCTTCCTCTTCCCGTTCGGGAAGGCCCAGCAAACGAATATTTTTTCAACGACCTCGATTATCGAGGTCGTCAATATGATTTTCTAAGGTCCGGACTCGCTGCTCGAGAGCCCGGACCTGATCCGCTGCCGATTGAGCTGCAGTTTCGGAGGTCGCGGCCTTTAACTCCACCCCTCCGACTCGGCGCTCCAGTTCCTGGATGTCTCGGCCGTGCTTCTGCAGCGCGGCCGAGAGTGATTCCCAGCGATGTCGGGACTCCTCGATAAAGGCATCGATCTTCGCGTCCAGTTTGGTGATCATCTCCATAAGGCTTGTTACTGTCGGTAAGTCTCCCGGGGCGGCTGTGGACGCCTCTGCTGCAGCTGAAGAGGGAGAGGGTGGGGGAGAGGGTCCTGCTTGTTGAGAGCTGCGGGCTCCCTTCCCTTTGGTCATTTTTACTAAATATTAAACTATTTAAATGTAATACTAAGCAACTATTTAAAATTAACAGCTATTATGAATGATTTGGTGAGTGTGGTGGGGGTGGGTGACCCACTTTACCCAAGTCTTGGGAAGAGCACTATAGACTCAGACTTGCTGGGTCGCCGCCATCTTGGATCCCCCCAGTCATCATTTTCAATTAATCTTTGTATTAGTTTGTTCACTTCCCTCAGTAAGAAACACTGCTTGGTCAGTGCAGGCATAATTAATGCAAGGACCAAGACTTCATTTTTCAACTTTCTGCTGGCAGATGCAAGTGTATCAGGCTCCAAGGAGTCACAGAGCAATATTTCTGCCTCAGATCTCTGCTGCCCTGCCAAATCTTTATCAAACTGCTTTGAAACCTGGCACAGCAGTTTGGATACATCTGCAAATAAATCCACAGTAGAGAGGTCAAGCTAAACAGAAGCAGCAAAATTACCTTCCCATTCTTCAGTGCAGTGATTTCACTTTGCAATGCAGCTTCTGCCAATAGGAATTGATCCAGGCTGCCAGCTCGCAGCTGCTAAATATTTACTGTCTGTGCTCGGAATCTGATATGGTCCACACTGACAGGACAAGTAAAGCTAGTGGATAACAATACAGACAGGCTCATTTAGCAAGACAAGGCCTAATTCACACTGAAGTTTGAGATGTGCTACTTGCTTATACTTTACATAGCAATTACTGAAAGTTCAGTGAATAGAACAGGCAGCTATGTGCTAGTTGCAGGGCAGTAATACTGACAATTTCCTAAACATTTAATCAGAGCCTTGAATTGCCAGAAATGTTACTCTTTATTATCTAAACCTTCATGTAACTGAAGAACGAAGCTATTTATTTAAATGAAGTCCAGTATGGTCTGCTCCTTGCAATAAAGTTTGTGTTGTTGAGTTGAGAAATCAAGATGGAGGTCCTCAAAGCACAGTTTCTTCAAGCACTCACAAGTATACGTGAAGACCTGGGAGGTAAACGGAAAGGTGACACATGCAATTAGGGACAGGGAATAAAATACTGGCACAGCCTGCAATGCCCAAGTCCCATAGGTGAGGAAATGTTGGGCTAGATTTTCCAGGGACTGGCGATCTCACACAGTCTCTGGATTAGTGGTGCTGGAAGAACACAGCAATTCAGGCAGCATCCAAGGAGCAGTAAAATAGACGTTTCGGGCAAAGCCCTTCATCAGGATTCCTGATGAAGGGTTTTTGCCCGAAACATCGATTTTACTGCTCCTTGGAAGCTGCCTGAACTGCTGTGTTCTTCCAGCACCACTAATCCAGAATCTGGTTTCCAGCATCTGCAGTCATTGTTTTTACCTAGATCTCACACAATCTGCCAAACCAGACCTTTAGTTTACAAAAGAAGGGAGCTCTGCTTTTCTGATGGGAGATTCTGCTCAGGTCTTCCTCAGAGCCACACTTCCATTCTGACAGTTCTTTTTGGAGCACAGCGTGGTCAGAGAATGGTAAGCCAGGCCCTCTTTTAACACCTACTATATTTGAAAACTGATTGCTCCTAATAGCTACTTTTATATATTTAGCTATATTTAGGTATGTTAGCACTTACATGAACTGGATTTGGGGTTGTGAGCACAGTTAGCTGTATTACCACTGTGCCTTATCTGACTAAACCATAAGCCAAAGTTTCCAGTCAAGGTGACAGTGGAGTAGGACCCTCCAAATGGACCTCCTCCAATCCATTTCCCATTTACTTCTCCTTTCTTCTACTTCCGTTCCTCGTGGTGTTCTCTACTGAGGTAGAGTAAGCTGAGGGATGGAGTGGAGTGGGGACGGTCAGTGGGCTGGAGGATGGATTGAGTGCGGACGGTCAGTGGCTGGAGGATGGTGGGGAGTGGGGATGGTCAGTGGCTGGAGGATGAAGCAGGATGGCGATGGTCAGTGGGCTGGAGGATGGAACGGTGTGGGGATGGTCAGTAGCTGGAGGATGAAGCAGAAAGGGGATGGTCAGTGGCTGGAAGATGGAGTGGAGTGGGGATGGTCAGTGGGCTGGAGGATGGAGCAGAGAGGGGATGGTCAGTGGGCTGGAGGATGGAGGGGAGTGGGGATGGTCAGTGGGCTGGAGGATGGAGCAGAGAGGGGATGGTCAGTGGGCTGGAGGATGGAGGGGAGTGGGGATGGTCAGTAGGATGCAGTGGGGTGGGGATGGTCAGTGGGCTGGAGGATGGAGCAGAGTGGGGATGGTCAGTGACTGGAGGATGGAGTGGATTGGGGATGGTCAGTTGGCTGAAGGATGGAGTGGAGTGGGGACAGTCAGTGGCTGGACGATGGAGAAGGATGGGGATGGTCAGTGGCTGAAGGATGAAACAGGATGGGGATGGTCAGTGGCTGGACGATGGAGGGGAGTGGGGATGGTCTGTGGCTGGAGGATGAAGTGGAATGGGGATGGTCAGTGGGCTGAAGGATAGAGTGGGGTGGAGATGGTCAGTGAGCTGGAGGATGGAACGGAGTGGGGATGGTCAGTGGGCTGGAGGATGAAGCAGGAAGGGGACGGTCAGTGGCTGGAAGATGGAGTGGAGTGGGGATGGTCAGTGGGCTGGAGGATGGAGCAGGAAGGGGACGGTCAGTGGCTGGAAGATGGAGTGGAGTGGGGATGGTCAGTGGTTGGAGGATGGAGCGGGATGGGGATGGTCAGTGGCTGGAGGATGGAGCAGAGTGGGCACGGTCAGTGGGCTGGAGGATGGAGTGGAGTGGGAATGGTCAGTGGGCTGGAGGATGGTGTGGAGACGGTCAGTGGGCTGGAGGATGGAGTGGGGGGGATAGTCAATGGGCTGGAGGATGGAGTAGAGTGGGGACGGAGGGTGGAGCGGGGTGTGGACGGTCAGTGGGCTGGAGGATGGAGGGGAGTGGGGACGGTCCATGGCTGGAGGATGGAGGGGAGTGGGGACGGTCCGTGGCTGGAGGATGGAGCGGGGTGGGGACGGTCAGTGGGCTGGAGGATGGAGGGGAGTGGGGACGGTCCGTGGCTGGAGGATGGAGCGGGGTGGGGACGGTCAGTGGGCTGGAGGATGGAGCAGGAAAGGGATGGTCAGTGGCTGGTAGATGGAACGGTGTGGGGATGGTCAGTGGCTGGAGGATGGAGTGGGGGGGATAGTCAATGGGCTGGAGGATGGAGTGGAGTGGGGATGGAGGATGGAGCGGGGTGTGGACGGTCAGTGGCTGGAGGATGGAGTGGAGTGGGGATGGTCAGTGGGCTGGAGGATGGAGCAGGAAGGGGACGGTCAGTGGCTGGAAGATGGAGTGGAGTGGGGATGGTCAGTGGGCTGAAAGATGGAGCAGTGTGGGGATGGTCAGTGGCTGGAAGATGGAGCGGGGTGGGGACGGTCAGTGGGCTGGAGGATGGAGCAGGAAAGGGATGGTCAGTGGCTGGTAGATGGAACGGTGTGGGGATGGTCAGTGGCTGGAGGATGGAGTGGGGGGGATAGTCAATGGGCTGGAGGATGGAGTGGAGTGGGGATGGAGGATGGAGCGGGGTGTGGACGGTCAGTGGCTGGAGGATGGAGTGGGGTTGGGATGGTCAGTGGCTGGAGGATGGAGTGGGAGAGCATAGTCAGTGGGCTGGAGGATGGTGTAGGATGGGGACGGCCAGTGGGATGGAGGGTGAAGCAGGATGGGGATGGTCAATGGGTTGGAGGATGAAACGGGATGGGGACGGTCAGTGGGCTGGAGGATGGAGTGGGGTGGTGATGGTCAGTGGCTGGAGGATGGAGTGGTATTGGTCAGTGGGCTGGAGGATGGAGTGGACTGTGGACGGTCAGTGGCTGGAGGATGGAGAAGAGTGGGGATGGTCAGTGGCTGGAGGATGGAGCAGGATGGGGATGGTCAGTGGCTGGAGGATGGAGCGGAGTGGGCACGGTCAGTGGGCTGGAGGATGGAGCAGAGTGGGGACGGTCAGTGGTTGGAGGATGGAGGGGAGTGGGGACGGTCCATGGCTGGAGGATGGAGGGGAGTGGGGACGGTCCGTGGCTGGAGGATGGAGCGGGGTGGGGACGGTCAGTGGGCTGGAGGATGGAGGGGAGTGGGGACGGTCCGTGGCTGGAGGATGGAGCGGGGTGGGGACGGTCAGTGGGCTGGAGGATGGAGCAGGAAAGGGATGGTCAGTGGCTGGTAGATGGAACGGTGTGGGGATGGTCAGTGGCTGGAGGATGGAGTGGGGGGGATAGTCAATGGGCTGGAGGATGGAGTGGAGTGGGGATGGAGGATGGAGCGGGGTGTGGACGGTCAGTGGCTGGAGGATGGAGTGGAGTGGGGATGGTCAGTGGGCTGGAGGATGGAGCAGGAAGGGGACGGTCAGTGGCTGGAAGATGGAGTGGAGTGGGGATGGTCAGTGGGCTGAAAGATGGAGCAGTGTGGGGATGGTCAGTGGCTGGAAGATGGAGCGGGGTGGGGACGGTCAGTGGGCTGGAGGATGGAGCAGGAAAGGGATGGTCAGTGGCTGGTAGATGGAACGGTGTGGGGATGGTCAGTGGCTGGAGGATGGAGTGGGGGGGATAGTCAATGGGCTGGAGGATGGAGTGGAGTGGGGATGGAGGATGGAGCGGGGTGTGGACGGTCAGTGGCTGGAGGATGGAGTGGGGTTGGGATGGTCAGTGGCTGGAGGATGGAGTGGGAGAGCATAGTCAGTGGGCTGGAGGATGGTGTAGGATGGGGACGGCCAGTGGGATGGAGGGTGAAGCAGGATGGGGATGGTCAATGGGTTGGAGGATGAAACGGGATGGGGACGGTCAGTGGGCTGGAGGATGGAGTGGGGTGGTGATGGTCAGTGGCTGGAGGATGGAGTGGTATTGGTCAGTGGGCTGGAGGATGGAGTGGACTGTGGACGGTCAGTGGCTGGAGGATGGAGAAGAGTGGGGATGGTCAGTGGCTGGAGGATGGAGCAGGATGGGGATGGTCAGTGGCTGGAGGATGGAGCGGAGTGGGCACGGTCAGTGGGCTGGAGGATGGAGCAGAGTGGGGACGGTCAGTGGTTGGAGGATGGAGTGGGATGGGGACAGTCATTGGGCTGCAGGATGGAGCAGTGTGGGGACCATCAGTGGGCTGGAGGATGGAGCAGGATGGGGATGGTCAGTGGGCTGGAGGATGGAGTGGGGTGGGGATCTCAGTGGGCTGGAGGATGGAGCGGAGTGGGGATGGTGAGTGGCTGGAGGATGGAGCAGGGTGTGGACGGTCAGTGGCTGGAGGATGAAGCAGGAAGGGGACAGTCAGTGACTGGAAGATGGAGTGGAGTGGGGACAGTCAGTGGCTGGAGGATGGAGCAGGATGGGGACGGTCAGTGGGCTGGAGGATGGAGGGGAGTGGGGTCAGTCAGTGGGCTGGAGGATGGAGTGGAGTGGGGACGGTCAGTGTCTGGAGGACGGAGTGAGTGGGGATGGTGAGAGGGCTGGAGGATGGAGCGGAGTGGGAACGGTCAGTGGCTGGAGGATGGAGCGGAGTGGGAACGGTCAGTTGGCTGAAGGATGGAGTGGAGTGGGGACAGTCAGTGGCTGGACGATGGAGAAGGATGGGGATGGTCAGTGGCTGAAGGATGAAACAGGATGGGGATGGTCAGTGGCTGGACGATGGAGGGGAGTGGGGATGGTCTGTGGCTGGAGGATGAAGTGGAATGGGGATGGTCAGTGGGCTGAAGGATGGAGGGGAGTGGGGATGGTCAGTAGGATGCAGTGGGGTGGGGATGGTCAGTGGGCTGGAGGATGGAGCAGAGTGGGGATGGTCAGTGACTGGAGGATGGAGTGGATTGGGGATGGTCAGTTGGCTGAAGGATGGAGTGGAGTGGGGACAGTCAGTGGCTGGACGATGGAGAAGGATGGGGATGGTCAGTGGCTGAAGGATGAAACAGGATGGGGATAGTCAGTGGCTGGACGATGGAGGGGAGTGGGGATGGTCTGTGGCTGGAGGATGAAGTGGAATGGGGATGGTCAGTGGGCTGAAGGATAGAGTGGGGTGGAGATGGTCAGTGAGCTGGAGGATGGAACGGAGTGGGGATGGTCAGTGGGCTGGAGGATGAAGCAGGAAGGGGACGGTCAGTGGCTGGAAGATGGAGTGGAGTGGGGATGGTCAGTGGGCTGGAGGATGGAGCAGGAAGGGGACGGTCAGTGGCTGGAAGATGGAGTGGAGTGGGGATGGTCAGTGGGCTGGAGGATGGAGCAGGAAGGAGATGGTCAGTGGCTGGAAATGGAGCAGTGTGGGGATGGTCAGTGGGCTGGAGGATGGAGTGGAGTGGGGATAATCAGTGGCTGGAGGATGGTGTGGAGACGGTAGGTGGGCTGGAGGATGGAGTGGATTGGGGATGGTCAGTGGTTGGAGGATGGAGCGGGATGGGGATGGTCAGTGGGCTGGAGGATGGAGCGGGGTTGGGGACGGTCAGTGGCTGGAGGATGGAGCAGAGTGGGCATGGTCAGTTGGCTGGAGGATGGAGCACAGTGGGGATGGTCAGTGGCTGGAGGATGAAGCGGGGTGGGGACGGTCAGTGGGTTGGAAGATGGAGCGGGTGTGGGGACGGTCAGTGGGCTGGAGGATGGAGCAGAGTGGGCATGGTCAGTTGGCTGGAGGATGGAGCACAGTGGGGACAGTCAGTGGGCTGGAGGATGAAGCGGGGTGGGGACGGTCAGTGGGTTGGAAGATGGAGCGGGTGTGGGGACGGTCAGTGGGCTGGAGGATGGAGCGGGGTTGGGGACGGTCAGTGGCTGGAGGATGGAGCAGAGTGGGCATGGTCAGTTGGCTGGAGGATGGAGCACAGTGGGGATGGTCAGTGGCTGGAGGATGGAGCAGAGTGGGGACGGTCAGTGCCTGGAGAATGGAGTGGAGTGCGGATCGTCAGTGACTTGAGGATGGAGCGGAGTGGGGACAGTCAGTGGTTGGAGGATGGAGCAGGATGAAGATGGTCAGTTGCTGGAGGATGGAGCAGGATGAAGATGGTCAGTTGCTGGAGGATGGAGCGGAGTGGGGATGGTCAGTGGCTGGAGGATGGAGCAGGGTGTGGATGGTCAGTGGCTGGAAGATGAAGCAGGAAGGGGACAGTCAGTGACTGGAAGATGGAGTGGAGTGGAGGTGGTCAGTGGGCTAGAGGATGGAGTGGAGTGGGGATGGTCAGTGGCTGGAGGATGGAGCAGGATGGGGATGGTCAGTGGGCTGGAGGATGGAGCGGGTTGGGGATGGTCAGTGGCTGGAAGATGGAGCGGGGTGTGGACGATCAGTGGGCTGGAGGATGGAGTGGAGTGGGAACAGTCAGTGGGCTGGAGGATGGAGCGGGTGTGGGGACAGTCAGTGGGCGGGAGGATGGAGTGGGAAGGGAATGGTAAGTGGCTGGAGGATGAAGCTGAGTGGGTTTGGTCAGTGGCTGGCGGATGGAGTGGAGTGGGGATGGTCAGTGGCTGGAGGATGGAGCAGGATAGGGATGGTCAGTGGCTGGAAGATGGAGCGGGGTGTGGACTGTCAATGGGCTGGAGGATGGAGCAGAGTGGGGATGGTCAGTGACTGGAGGATGGAGTGGATTGGGGATGGTCAGTTGGCTGAAGGATGGAGTGGAGTGGGGACAGTCAGTGGCTGGACAATGGAGAAGGGTGGGGACAGTCAGTGGCTGAAGGATGAAACAGGATGGGGATTGTCAGTGGATGGAGGATGGAGCGGGGTGTGGATGGTCAGTGGCTGGAGGATGAAGCAGGAAGGGGACGGTCAGTGGCTGGAGGATGGAGCAGGATGGGGATGGTCAATGGGCTGGAGGATGGAGCGGGTTGGGGATGGTCAGTGGCTGGAAGATGGAGCGGGGAGTGGATGGTCAGTGGCTGGAGGATGGAGTGGAGTGTGGATGGTCAGTGGCTGGAGGGTGGAGTGGAATGGGAACAGTCAGTGGGCTGGAGGATGGAGTGGGTGTGGGTCAGTCAGTGGGCGGGAGGATGGAGTGGGATGGGAATGGTAAGTGGCTGGAGGATGGAGCACAGTGGGGATGGTCAGTGGGCTGGAGGATGAAGCGGGGTGGGGACGGTCAGTGGGCTGGAGGATGGAGTGGAATGGGAACAGTCAGTGGGCTGGAGGATGGAGTGGGTGTGGGTCAGTCAGTGGGCGGGAGGATGGAGTGGGATGGGAATGGTAAGTGGCTGGAGGATGAAGCTGAGTGGATTTGGCCAGTGGCTGGAGGATGGAGTGGAATGGGGATGGTCAGAGGCTGGAGGATGGAGCAGGATGGGGACGGTCAGTGGGCTGGAGGATGGAGCAGGATGGGGATGGTCAGTGGCTGGAAGATGGAGCGGGGTGTGGACGGTCAATGGGCTGGAGGATGGAGCAGAGTGGGGATGGTCAGTGGGCTGGAGGATGGAGGGGTGTTGGGGATGGTCAGTGGGCTGGGGGATGGAGCGGAGTGGGGACGGTCAGTAGCTGGAGGATGGAGGGGAGTGGAGACAGTCAGTGGGCTGGTGGATGGACTGGATTAGGGACGGTCAGTGGCTGGAGGATGGAGTGGAGTAGGGAGGGTCAGTGGGCTGGAGGATGGAGCAGATTGGGGATGGTCAGAGGCTGGTGGATGGAGCTGGATGGGGTTGGTCAGTGGGCTGGAGGACGGAGCGGGGTTGGGGATGGTCAGAGGCTGGAGGATGGAGCGGGTGTGGGGACGGTCAGTGGGCTGGAGGATGGAGCGGGGTTGGGGACGGTCAGTGGCTGGAGGATGGAGCAGAGTGGGCATGGTCAGTTGGCTGGAGGATGGAGCACAGTGGGGATGGTCAGTGGCTGGAGGATGAAGCGGGGTGGGGACGGTCAGTGGGTTGGAGGATGGAGCAGAGTGGGCATGGTCAGTTGGCTGGAGGATGGAGCACAGTGGGGACAGTCAGTGGGCTGGAGGATGAAGCGGGGTGTGGACGGTCAGTGGGTTGGAAGATGGAGCGGGTGTGGAGACGGTCAGTGGGCTGGAGGATGGAGCGGGGTTGGGGACGGTCAGTGGCTGGAGGATGGAGCAGAGTGGGCATGGTCAGTTGGCTGGAGGATGGAGCACAGTGGGGATGGTCAGTGGCTGGAGGATGGAGCAGAGTGGGGACGTTCAGTGGGCTGGAGGATGGAGCAGGATGGGGACGGTCAGTGCCTGGAGAATGGAGTGGAGTGCGGATCGTCAGTGACTTGAGGATGGAGCGGAGTGGGGACAGTCAGTGGTTGGAGGATGGAGCAGGATGAAGATGGTCAGTTGCTGGAGGATGGAGCAGGATGAAGATGGTCAGTTGCTGGAGGATGGAGCAGAGTGGGGATGGTCAGTGGCTGGAGGATGGAGCAGGGTGTGGATGGTCAGTGGCTGGAAGATGAAGCAGGAAGGGGACAGTCAGTGACTGGAAGATGGAGTGGAGTGGAGGTGGTCAGTGGGCTAGAGGATGGAGTGGAGTGGGGACGGTCAGTGGCTGGAGGATGGAGCAGGATGGGGATGGTCAGTGGGCTGGAGGATGGAGCGGGTTGGGGATGGTCAGTGGCTGGAAGATGGAGCGGGGTGTGGACGGTCAGTGGGCTGGAGGATGGAGTGGAGTGGGAACAGTCAGTGGGCTGGAGGATGGAGCGGGTGTGGGGACAGTCAGTGGGCGGGAGGATGGAGTGGGATGGGAATGGTAAGTGGCTGGAGGATGAAGCTGAGTGGGTTTGGTCAGTGGCTGGCGGATGGAGTGGAGTGGGGATGGTCAGTGGCTGGAGGATGGAGCAGTATAGGGATGGTCAGTGGCTGGAAGATGGAGCGGGGTGTGGACTGTCAATGGGCTGGAGGATGGAGCAGAGTGGGGATGGTCAGTGGGCTAGAGGATGGAGGGGTGTTGGGGATGGTCAGTGAGCTGGAGGATGGAGCAGAGTGGGGACGGTCAGTAGCTGGAGGATGGAGGGGAGTGGAGACGGTCAGTGGGCTGGTGGATGGAGCACAGTGGGGATGGTCAGAGGCGGAGGATGGAGCGGGGTTGGGGACGGTCAGTGGCTGGAGGATGGAGCAGTGTGGGTACGGTCAGTTGGCTGGAGGATGGAGCGGGGTTGGGGACGGTCAGTGGCTGGAGGATGGAGCAGAGTGGGCACGGTCAGTTGGCTGGAGGATGGATAACAGTGGGGATGGTCAGTGGCTGGAGGATGGAGCACAGTGGGGATGGTCAGTGGGCTGGAGGATGGAGCGGGATGGAACGGTCAGTGGGCTGGAGGATGGAGCGGGGTGGGGACGGTCAGTGGGCTGGAGGATGGAGCAGGATGGGAACAGTCAGTGGGCTGAAGGATGGATCGGGGTGCGTATGGGGGTACGGTCAATGGTTGGAGGATGGAGCAGAGTGGGGACAGTCAGTGGCTGGTGGATGGAGCAGAGTGGGAATGGTCAGTGGCTGGTGGATGGAGCAGAGTGGGAATGGTCAGTGGCTGAAGGATGGAGCGTGGTGGGGACGGTCAGTGGGCTGGAGGATGGAGCAGGGTGGGGACAGAGGATGGAGCGGGATGGGGATGGTCAGTGGCTGGAGGATAGAGCGGAGTGGGAATGGTCAGTGGCTGGAGAATGGAGCAGTGTGGGGACACTCAGTGGCTGGAGGATGGAGCGGGATGGGAATGGTCAGTGGCTGGAGGATGGAGCAGGAGGGGGACGGTCAGTGGCTGGCAGATTGAGCAGGTTGAGGACGGTCAGTGGCTGGAGGATGAAGCGGAGTGGGTCCGGTCAGTGGCTGGAGGATGGAGTGGAATGGGTTCGGTCAGTGGCTGGAGGATGGAGAGGAGTGGAGATAGTCAGTGGGCTGGAGGATGGAGCGGAGTAGGGATGGTCAGTGGGCTGGAGGATGGAGCTGGATGGAGATAGTCAGTGGGCTGGAGGATGGACCAGATTGGGGATGGTCAGAGGCTGCAGGATGGAGCAGGATGGAGACGGTCAGTGGCTGGAGGATGGAGCAAAGTGGGCATGGTCACTGGGCTGGAGGATGGTGCAGAATGGGGATGGTCAGTGGCTGGAAGATGGAGCTGGATGGGGACAGTCAGTGGCTGGAGGATGGAGTGGGGTTGGGATGGTCAGTGGCTGGAGGATGGAGCGGAGTGATTTCGGTATGTGGCTGGAGGATGGAGGAAATGGGGACAGTCAGTGGCTGGAGGCTGGAACGTGGTGGGGATGGTCAGTGGCTGGAGGCTGGAACGTGGTGGGGACAGTCAGTGGCTGGAGGATGGAGCGGATGGGAACGGTCAGTGGCTGGAGGATGAAGGGAAGTGGGGATGGTCAGTGTCTGGAGGCTGGAGCGTGGTGTGGATGGTCAGTGGCTGGAGGTTGGAGGGGAGTAGGGACAGTCAGTGGCAGGAGGATGGAGCGGGATGGTGATGGTCAGTGGCTGGAGGATAGAGCAGGATGGGGATGGTCAGTGGGCTGGAGGATGGAGCATGGTGGGGACAGTCAGTGGCTGGAGGCGTGTGTGCAGCGGGGATAGTTATTGAACTGGGAACCAGTGCATGTGGTTAACGTTGTGTGAGCCAAGGCCAATAAGTGTGGAAGCCTCCTGAGCTGATCTACTGAAAATCTGTAATGTTCATCTTTATTACTATTGGTCATAGTATACGTTCGAAAAATGGGAATAAAGTTGCAATGTGTTGTTTTATATTTCTTTTTCCCTTTATTTGTGCATTTTGTATCTCAGATCGGTCCTTGACACTTTGTACCTCAAGTGGCTCCATATCAAACAATACATGAATCTTCTCTCTGTATTCCTAGACTTCCATACTTGAGTACATCTGACAATAAACGATATTCTGCAGAAAAATTCCAGAAATTGGTAAATGATCCTCTCATTGAGAATGAGAGTTAGGGTTTATGGTTGGATGAACTAATTGACCATTGCACAGTGGTACGGAAACAAATTAATGTTGGGGGAGAAAAAGGAATGCAGTAAAAGGGAATTGTGTCAGACTAATTTGTCGGAGATTTTTGTAGTAGTCTCATCCTGAGTGGATAGAGGAGAACCTGTCGGTGTGTTGTGTAACTTCCACATGGCATCTCACAAAAAAATATCAGAAGAGCCCATGATGGTGGAGGTAGTACATTGGCATGGATAGAGAATTGTCTCGTGGGCAGGAAACAGCAAGACAGCTTAAGGTATCCTGTTTCAGGTTATCAACTTGTAACCAGTGCAGTTTCAAATTGAACAGGACTGGAACTGCAAATAATTACCATTTATATTAATGACTTTGAGGAAAGATGCAAATGTACTCGAGCTAAATTTGCGGATGACACAAAAATAGGTGGAAAGGTAGACTATGAGAGGGATACAAATAGTCCACAAAGAGATATTGATCAGGTAACTAAGTGGGCAAGAAGTTGGCAAGTGGAGTATAATGTGGGAAAATGTGAAGCTGCTCATTTTGGAAGGAGAACAAGCAACAGAATATTATTTTAACGGAGAAAACCTGCAGAAAGCTGCAACACAAAAGGACTTGGTGGGGTTTTGCATGAAATACAGAAAGTTAGTGCACAGGGGCAGCAGGGAATCAGGAAGGGTTATGGAATGGTGGAGGAAGTGAGGACTGCAGATGCTGGAGATCAGAGTCGAGAGTGTGGTGCTGGAAAAGCACAGCAGGTCAGGCAGCATTCCAGCAGCAGGAGAATCAACATTTTGGGCATGAGCCCTTCATCAGGAATGAGGTTTGTGGGCTGGGGAGCTGAGAGATAAATGGGAGGAGGGGTGGGGCTGGTGGGGAAGGTAGCAGGGCAGATGAAAGTGGGCTGAAGGTGAGAGAAGGGCGGAGCGCATATGTGGAATGGAAGGAGGATGGACAGGTCAGAAGGCTTGGGACTGGGATAAGGTGGGGGGAGGGGAAAGGAGGAAACTGGTGAAATCCACATTGATCCTGTGTGGTTGGAGGATCCCAATGCAGAAGATGAGGTATTCTTCCTCCGGGTGTCAGGTGGTAATGGTTTGGCGGTGGAGGAGGCCCAGGACCTGCAT
Source organism: Hemiscyllium ocellatum (assembly GCF_020745735.1). NCBI lineage: Eukaryota > Metazoa > Chordata > Chondrichthyes > Orectolobiformes > Hemiscylliidae > Hemiscyllium > Hemiscyllium ocellatum. The sequence continues at coordinate 6,460,296 of NC_083432.1, read as the reverse complement.
GTCCTCGGCTGAGTTAGAGGGGGAGTTGAAGTGTTCAGCCATGGGGCACGGGTGCTGGTTGGGCATTATTACAAAACTGTTAGATAATGAGAATAGAGAAGTCTAACTGCAACTATACAAGATTGTGATGAGACCACATCTGGGGTAATGTGAGCAATTTTTGTCCCCATATTTAAGGAAAGATATCATTTAGTTGGAGGTGGCTTAAAAAAGATTCACTAGAATCTTAAGGGGTGGTAGGTATAGGACAGATGTTAGGGGTAGATTCTTCACACAGCGGGTTGTGAGTTCATGGAATGCCCTGCCCGTATCAGTGGTGAACTCTCCTTCTTTATGGTCATTTAAGCGGGCATTGGATAGGCATTTGGAAGTTATTGGGCTAGTATAGGTTAGGTAGGATTCGGTCGGCGCAACATCGAGGGCCGAAGGGCCTGTACTGCGCTGTATCCTTCTATGTTCTATGTTCTATATAATGATTCCTGGTATGGGGGATTGTCTTATGAGCAAAGATTAAACAAGTTCAAACTCTATTGACTGGAGTTTAGAAGAATGAGAGGTGATCTTATTTAAACATATAAAATTCTTATTAGCTTGACAGGGTCAATGCTGAGAAGATGTTTCTCTCATGTGAGAGTCCAGGACCAGAGGGCAGAGTCTCAGAATAAAGGGACATCAATTTTAGATTGAGATAAGGAAGAATTTCTTCTTTCAGAGGGTGTGAGCCATTGGAACCCCTTGTCACAGGGAGCTGTGGAGGCACAGGTATTGTGTGTGCCTGAGGCTGAGGTAGATTCTTAATCAGTAGAGGACTCAAGAAATATGGGGCAAACACAGGGAAGTGGACATGAGCCATGATCCTATTGAATGGTAGAGGAGACCTGAGGGGACGAATGACTTACTATTCTTTCTATTTTTTACAGGCTTATAATCGAGGACAGTATAGTTGGTGAGGGGGGGGGGGTTTCTGGACACTGTTTTCTGGAACAAATAGTAAGAGACCAGACAGGAGTGTTGGCTGCCCACTGGCACATCTGCTTACACTGGTGTGCAACTTACAGTGGGAGGGGAAAGATCCAATTGTCATTGTCTAGTAGGTATAAACATGCAGAAAGGAATTCTGCATTTTTGAAGCTTTTATTTAAAAAGCAATAATAGGAGTCTTAAAAAATTCAAGGTAACCAGGCTGAGTCAACATGGTTTTGTGAAAGGGATATCACGTTTAGCCAATTTATTGAAATTCTTGGAGTTTCTATAATTTAAACCGATAATACACTCCCAGCAATATGACTGCGCTCTTTTTATTCCTAAAGTCTACCCACAACCCTTAATTTGAAGACCCTTCCAATATATAATCCTGCCTCAGTGCAGGAACTCCTTAATTAATAAAACATCACCACCTTGTTTTTTACATCCTCTCCTGTCTCACCTGAAGATCTGAGACCTTAGTGAAAGGGAAAATGGACAGAATGGGCCATAGGAGGGACAGAAAGGGAAAGATGGACAGTATTGGTTTACTGATAATTGCAGGTAGTATTAACAATTCGAGATGCAAGCTTGTAATAATATGATTGGATAATATCACATGTAATAGTCATAGAGATGTACAGCATGGAAACAGACCCTTTGGTCCAACTCGTCCATGCCGACCAGATATCCCAATCCAATCTAGTCCCACCTGCCAGCACCCGGCCCATATTCCTCCAAACCCTTCCTATTCATAAAACCATCCAAATGCCTCTTAAATGTTGCAATTGTACCAGCCTCCACCACTTCCTCTGGCAGCTCATTCCATACACATACCACCCTCTGTGTGAAAAAGTTGCCCCTTAGGTCTCTTTTATATCTTTCCCCTCTCACCCTAAACTTATGCCCTCTAGTTCTGGACTCCCTGGCCCCAGGGAAAAGACTTTATCTCTTTATCCTATCCATGCCCCTCATAATTTTGTAAACCTCTATAAGGTCACCCCTCAGCCTCCAATGCTCCAGGGAAAACAGCCCCAGCCTGTTCAGCCTCTCCCTATAGCTCAAATCCTCCAACCCTGGCAACATCCTTGTAAATCTTTTCTGAACCCTTTCAAGTTTCATAACATCTTTCCGATGGGAAGGAGACCAGAATTGCATGCAATATTTCAACATTGACCTAACCAATGTCCTGTACAGCCGCAACATGACCTCCCAACTCCTGTACTCAATACTCTGACCAATAAAGGAAAGCATACCAAACACCGCCTTCACTATCCTATCTACCTGCGACTCCACTTTCAAGAAGCTATGAACCTGCACTCCAAGGTCTATTTGTGTAGCAACACTCCCTAAGACCTTACCATTAAGTGTATAAGTCCTGCTAAGATTTGCTTTCCCAAAATGCAGCACCTCGCATTTATCTGAATTAAACTCCATCTGCCACTTCTCAGCCCATTGGCCCATCTAGTCCAGATCCTGTTGTAATCTGAGGTAACCTCCTTCACTGACTACTACACCTCCAACTTTGGTGTCATCTGCAAACTTACTAACCGTAACTCTTATGCTCGCATCCAAATCATTTATGTAAATGACGAAAAATAGAGGATCCAGCACTGATCCTTGTGGCACTCCACTGGTCACAGGCCTCCAGTCTGAAAAACAACCCTCCACCACCACCACCCTCTGCCTTCTACCTTTGAGCCAGTTCTGTATCCAAATGGCTAGTTCTCCCTTTACTCGATGAGATCTAACCTTACTAATCAGACTCTCTTGGGGAACCTTGCCGAATGCCTTACTGAAGTCCATATAGATCACATCTACTGCTCTGCCTTCATCAATCTTCTTTGTTACTTCTTCAAAAAACTCAATCAAGTTTATGCGACATAATTTCCCACGCACAAAGCCATGTTGACTATCCCAAATCAGTGCTTGCCTTTCCAAATACATGTACATCCTGTCCCTCAGGATTCCCTCCAACAACTTGCCCATCACTGACGTCAGGCTCACTGGTCTGTAGTTCCCTGGATTGTCTTTACCGCCCTATGATTAGATAATCATCATGTATATTAGTTAAAAGATGATTGGATAATAGTCACATGTACCAACTTGGAAAAAGAATGATGTGAATGTGATTGAGTGTAGGAGTGAGGAAAGTGGACCTTTATGAATGAAAATCATTATTTGTAGTATTAGTCAATTAGGAGCATGTGATCTGTAACAGGAGGAATTAAACCTTTGTTCTTGAAATAAAGTGAGTTATATGCCAATCTCTTGATGTGCACATTCCCCCCCTCCCCCCCATACAAGTGTGTATAAGTATTTAAACAAAGAAATCTGAGTCTCACCTTAAGACAAAATAAAAGGATAAACCCACCCTTTCAGGTTACCCTGTCATGTTCAAGCAAATTAAAAAAAACTTTATGTTTAAGATTACTGGGAAGAAAGAGCTAGATTCTTAGTGAGAGAAAAAACTAATAATAAAACAATGAACAAAATAAAAAGGTATATAAAAACCGAACAAAAGTATCATAAAATAGTAAAGGATAATATAAATCCTCACTCAGAGAGCTTGTGTCACTCTGGAAATTGTGACATCACCAGAGGGACTCTGCCTCCAGACACTGGAATCTGGATTGTTAAATAGAAGACAGGTCAGACCAGGTTTCCTCCATCCCTCTGCCAATGTTAAACTAGCCGCCCTGTAACTGCCAGCTTTATCCCTTTCCCTTTGTTGAACAAGGGTATAATACATCATCATCCACAGGTTCTTTCTCATTGTTGCTATATCCAAAGAGGATTCTAAGGTTGTGGTCAGCATTTCCTCAATTTTGTTGAGTCTTACTTCCCTGAACAACCATCCCATTAGAACTGTAAGATTTTTAAAATTTATCTACATAACATACTGACAGACTTACTTCTGTCTACTTTTATCCCATTTATATTCCCAAATGTCTCCTTATTTAACATAGCTTTGACAACGTTCTCTACTCAGGGAGGCACTGGCCTAGTGGTATTATTGCTGGACTGTTAACCCAGTGACCCAGGTAATGTTCTACGGAGCTGCGTTTGAATCCTACCGCGGCAGATGGTGGAATTTGAATTCAATTAAGGAAAGATCTGGAGTTAAGAGCCTAATGATGATCATGAATCCATTTTCAGAAAAAAACCATCTGGTTCACTAATGTCCTTTGGGGAAGGGAACTGCCATCCTTACCTGGTCTGGCCTATATGTGACTCCTGACCCACAGCAACGTGGTTGACTCTGAACTGCCCTCTGGGCAATTCGGGATGGGTATTAAATGCTGCCTAGCCAGCGATGCCTTCATCCTGTGAGTGAATAAATAAAACAAAACACCAATGCAAAGTACTAATTGAGTGCACTCAGCTATCCCGACAGGCCACACTGTAGCCCCTAGACCACTGCACAACTCTGATAACCCTTTTACCATCTTCCTTGAAATTATTCTTCTGTGGACAGGAGAACAACAATTTTTGGAAAGGGGAAGTTAGAACTATAACTATATCCTACAACTCCCTCCTCAACACTTGCTGCAACATTGGAGAAGGTGAGGACTGCAGATGCTGGAGAGTCAAAGTCAAAGAGTGTGGTGCTGGAAAAGCGCAGCAGGTCAGGCAGCATCCGAGGAGCAGGAGAGACAACGTTTCGAGCATAAGCCCTTCATCAGGAATGCTGCAACAATTATCTGGCAATTGACAAATCAAGGAGTCTGGACAAAACTGTAGTCAATTAATTGGGAAAGATTCTCCATCTGTTACATCAAAGCAAGGAACAGAAGGCGGCCATTCAGCCCCATAAACCTGCTTCACAGTTCAATACAATCATGGCTGATCCGATTGTAGTGTCCCCATTCCCACATAGCCTCAACAACCCTTCTTTGGTTGAAGTCAAACCGAACACAAAGAAAGATGATTGTAGCCATTGAAGATCAATCATCTTATCATAGAATCCCTACAATGTGGAAACAGGCCCTTCAGTCCAACAAGTCCACACCGACCCGCCGAAAAGTAACCCACTCAGACCCATTTCCCTATTACTCTATATTTAACCATAACCAATGCAGGTAACCTACACATCCATGAACACTATGGGCGATTTAGCATGGCCAATTCACCTGACCTGCACATCTTTGGACTGTGGGAGGAAACTGGAGCACCCAGAGGAAACCCACACAGACATGGGGAGAATGTGCAAACTCCACATAGATACTAGACAGTGACAAACACAGAAAATGAAACAAACTGAACATGCAGAATAGACAGGACACACTTACACAAAGCAACAACGCTGACAGCACAGAAGCACGGATAAAAAAATCTTACATGACCGATCCTTAACAGACACTGAGAAAGCCATCTGAGTAAGAGGATTAAATTACAACTTCCAGGATGCAGACAAGAAAGATTTCTTAGCAGCATTAGATCAACACTGAAAGACAACCAATTCACAGAACAAACCCAGCAAACCATCAGACCGACAGTCGCACCAACATTAAGCAGGAAAAAAGGAAACACACTCAATACTCAAGAAAGGAAGGCACTAGAAAGACTAAAAAATGGTTTAAAACATTGTTATCCTACCTGCAGACAAAGGATGCTGGACAGTCACATTAAACCAAAGAGACTACATTGAGAAAGTGAATGCACTACTCGCAGATACCAACACTTACCAACAAGTGGCGATAGACCTGATCCCACAACCAGAGAACCAAATCAAAGCCCTACTCAAAAACTTCAGAAATCTGGAGAAATAAATAAGACCAAGTTCCAAAAAAATGAAACCAGACGGATCCAACACACCACGCTTCTATGGATTACCCAAAATTCACAAACCAGGAGCCCCCCTCAGACCCATAGACTCACTAACCTGGAACACCAACTTACAGACTGGCCAAGGAGCTACACCAAAGACTAAAACACTTAGTAGAAGACTCACCCCACTCCATCCACTCTACCCAAGAATTCCTGAGGATCAAAGACACCAAGATAGAAGAGGATGAAATAATAGTCTCCTTCGATGGAGCAGCACTGTTCACATCCATCAACATCAACCTGGCCAAGGAAACACTGACTACATTATTACAAGAACCAAAGACATATACATCAAACACCACCAACTTCATCAGCAAGGATGATATTGTCAAGCAAGTGGACCTATGCCTTACCACCCAGTTTACCTTTAACAACAAAACCTACAGACAAACCAACAGAACACCCATGGGATCTTCAATATCAGGGTTCTTAGCAGATGAAGTAATGCAGAGACTTGAACAAACAACTCTGCCAACCATCCAACCCAAACTCTGGGTCTGCTATGTGGATGGCACCTTTGTCATCACTAAATGAAACAAATGAGAGGAAACCTTCAAGACTATCAATAATACCCTTACTGGCATAAAATTCACTAATGAGGAAAACAACAACAAACTGCCATTCCTAGATGTCACAGTAGAGTGAACAGCCAATGGGGAACTTCAAACCAGCGTCTACAGGAAAATAACACATACGGACCAAATATTGATTTACAGGAATAATCATCCCAACATCCACAAAGCAAAGCTGCATTAGGACATTATTTCAATGAGTCACCACGCCCTGCAGCACATAGGAATTACGCAGAGCAGCCAAAAATCACCTATACCGTGTATTCAAGAAGAATGGGTACCCAATGATCACAGTCCGCCGATTTCTTAGCAACGAACCCAAACAAGCAGACAGAACATGTCCAGAAACCCTAGCCACTCTCCCCTACATCAATGACATCTCGGAAATGACTGCCAGACTACTCAGACCCCTTGGCAACATGGTAGCCCACAAACCCACCAACAGACTAAAACAGTGGCTAGTGAACTTGAAAGACCCTATACAGACAACAAGCAAAACTAATGTAATTTATAAAATACCATGCAAGAACAAATACTACATTGGACAAACAGGCAGAAAACTAGCCACCGGGATATGTGAAGATCAACTAGCCACCAAAAGACATGACCCTCTCTCACTAGTATCCTTACATACGGATAAGGAAGGACACCACTTAAACTGGGACATCCATCCAATGACAAGCCAAACAAAGACACACATGAGAATTTCTAGAAGCATGGCATTCCAACTGGAACTCTATCAACAAACACACTGACTTTGGATCCCATCTACCACCCCTTGAGAGAAAGAACAAGAAATGACATCACCATATGAACTGATGTCACCACAGGAAATGACATCATCAACCCAAGGAAATCTAAACATATAAATAGAAAGCAGGCTACTTCACCAGTGCTTCATTGAAGGCTCACTGAAGACGTTATCTAGTATGGTGATGAAATGTCTGAAAATGAACCTTTCAGCTCAGTGAGCAATGCTACATCCAGAACGTCAAGAATCGCCTCCACACGGACAGTTGCCCAAGGCTGGAATCAAACCCAGTTCCCTGGTGCTGTGAAGCAGCAGTGTTAACTACTGAGCCGCTGTGTCACCTCCAGGACCACATAGCAGGAGTTCCTCAATGTAGTGTACCGGGCTCAAACACCTTCAGCTCTTCATCAGGGATCTTCCCTCCATCATAAGATCAGGGGTGGAGATGTTCAATGTCTTCACAACTTTTAGTTCTATTCCTAAATCTTCATATAATGAAGCAATCCATATCCATATACACCAAGACCAGACAATATTCAGGCTGGTAAGTAGCAGGTAATATTCATATCACACAAGTGCCAGGCAGTAGTATTACCATCACTAAATCATCAACTGTCAATGTTGAGGTTACCACTGGCCAGAAACTAAACTAGAACAACCATACCTTGATTAATTAGGTCAACTGACCATGCTAAATTGATACAGTGTGCAGGTGAGGTGGGTTAGCCACAAGGGATGCAGGGTCACAGGGGTAGGGAGTGGATCTGGGTGAGATGCACTTCAGAGGATCGATATGGATGAATGGCCTGCTTCCATACTTTAGGGATTCTATGAAAACCAACCATTAAGGCAATATCAATATTGTGGCTACAAGAGCAGGTCAGAAACTGGGGATTATGCAGCAAATAATTCATCACCTAAATCCACAAAGTCTGTCTGCCATCCACAAGTTCGAAGCCAGGAGGGTGTTGAAATACTCTCCACTTGCCTGGATGAATGCAGTTCAAGCAATACACATGAGCTTCATCCAACGCAAGCCTGTGTCCTTGGCCCCATAGCCATCCCTCCAGCTTTCAGTCCCTCCACACCAGTGCACAGTGACAGCTGTCTTTTGTTGCACATGTCCTTAGCCTTTCCAAAGGTTCAGGCCTCCATATGGGGCCTGTCAGTTGATCTGAAAACTGCATGCACACAATCAGTTATTTGATAAAATGCGTGATTCATAATTTGTCTTACTATTTTAAATTAAATATCCCACTGAGTTAGTCAATCCCTGACGAGTGATTGATTTGATTAGGTTCCCTAAGGTAAGGAAACAGGCCATTTGGCCCAACAAGTCCACACCGACCCTCCAAAGGATAATCCACCCAGACTCATTTTCCGATATTTACCCCTGACTAAGGCACCTAACACTATGGGCAATTTAGTATGGCCAATTCACCTGACCCGCACACCTTTTGACTGTAGGAGGAAACCCACACAGAGAATGTGCAAACTCCACCCAGGCAATCACCCAAGGCAGGAATCGAACCCAGGCCCCTGGCACTGTGAGGCAGCAGTGCTAGCCAGTGAGCCACCATACCATCCCTATTATTGAACTATTGTCAATAACCTGACAAGATTTAACCACAGCAGATGAAAGCATTGTGCTGATAAAGTCTGTCATGCTTGAATAGTCAGCAAACAAATTGAATCTACAGATGAAATACATGATTAACAGTGTTAAAGGGTGCATCAGACTGTGATGGTGAAATAGTGGGGAGCATGGTTCCTTTCCAAGCAATTGACCTGGGTTTGATTCTGGGCTGTAACAAGATATATATTTCAAGCTGGTCAACAACAAACTCTAAACGGGTGCATGGGGCAACTCTCAATGTCTTTGTTTGGAGAGTTTTGAGAGTGGAGCATTGGAGCTTTGGAGAGTGTTTTGAACATTGGAGAGTGTTGAAAACAGTTTGCAGATCTGCAGACAAATTCCTATTGAGAGTCAGGTTCATTCACTCAAGAAAGGCAGATGCTTGCAGTGTTGCTATGTCCACAGCAAGCAACGACAGGGCTAAGTATATTGTCAGCCGATGCACAAAATACCCTAATTTAACTTGAGACACTCAACAGAATTCTAATATATAACAAAAACAGGAATTGCTCTAGAAATCCAACAGGTCTGGCAGCATCTGTGGAGAGGAAACAAGATTAATGTTCTGGATCCAGTGACCCTTCTTCAGATCCCAGGCTTGCTGCAATGCTCCAGTGAAGCTCAGCACAAGCTGGAAGAACAGCATCTCGTTTTCCGCTTGGGGACCTTGCAGCCTTCAGGACTCAAAACTGAGTTCAATAATTTTATAGCCTGAACATCTTCTTCCATGTCTTTCATCCACCCCAGGTCCTATCATCACACATTTCAGTTACTCTCCCAGTGAGTGTGTAGGTTTCCTCCGGGTGTTCCAGTTTCCTCCCACAGTCCAAAGATGTGCAAGTCAGGTGAATTGGCCATGCTAAATTGCCCATCATGTTAGGCGCATTAGTCAGAGGGAAATGGATCTGGGTGGGTTTCTCTTCGGAGGTTCAGTGTGATCTTGTTGGGCTGAAGAGCCTGTTTCCACACTGTAGGGAATCTAATCTAATTCTTTCCCCCACCCTCAGCATATGTGTCACCTTTTCAAAGCTACCATCAGTTCTAAAGAACTAATCTCCAGTTTCAGTTCTTATTTCAGAGTCGGATTAAACTTCTGCATTCATTGACCACATTCCATGTAAGTTAGAGAGCAGCCTGTAGACTACTTTGTGAATGGATGCTGTGATAAATGCTCGCTATGTGGTTGTCTTTTTTGATGGGGAGCTACCAAACAGAATTGTTGAGTATATGATCATACCCACTGCAAGGAAACTTGCCAGGATGAACTAATGCACAATCTGAAGCTTATCGCGTCAAAGAGTTACTGAAGGATCCATGGAGGTATGAAACAATCATCACAGGCCAATGAAGCTTGAGTACTGACTCAATTATTGATACAATCACAGAACACTTAAACACAGTGAAATGTGTGGAAGCTGTGACCCTCTGCATTCATCAATGAAACGCCCAGGTTTCGTTCCATTTTGCAAGGTATGCGGCAGAAAAATAAACATTGGCAGAGTCAGTGTACTAGAGAAAAGGCTAATGCAGCATTGAAGAACAATGCCCTGACCCAAACAGGTGATGATAAAAGCCGTCTCGCCAGACGTGTACACATGCCGTGATAAAAAAAAACAGAACCTGACAATATATGTGACAAAATAAATAATAATGAACACGTTTCACAGAGTCAGCCTCCTGGGAATTAAATGTCATCACATTGTCCAAAATGTTTGCAAAAATTCATAATATCCTCAGAATACTATTTATTATTGGCTCAGATTGATAGGGGCAAGTGTCAATATACTGCACTTACAAATTTTGAAAATCATGTGTCCACAGACATGGGAAGTCAGGAAGAAAACCATAAATATAAAACATTCAGCCAGCAATGGTTCACCAATTTCACGCACAGGAACACTTGTGCTGCAATCAGACCAACAACCAACTCTGTGAAAGTAAGGACTGCAGTTGCTGAAGATTAGAATTGAGGTGTGGCGCTGGAAAACCACAGCAGATCAGGCAGCATCCGAGGAGCAGGAGAATTGATGTTTCGGGCAAATGAAGGGCTTTTGCCCAAAACGTCAATTCTCTTGCTCTTCGGATGTTGCCTGACCTGCTGAGCTTTTCCAGCACCACACTCTTGACAACAACCAACTCTCCCTGGATAACCCATTGTAGACACCCGTAGACCAACAATCACAGGCATGCCAGCATACTATGTCCTCATGTTAGTGATAATCCATGGAATCAGTCATATACCAGAAATATAACAGAAACTGCAGCAGATTATTCAAGAAACATTTGCAGAAATGGCTGACCTACCAGAATAAATCCTAGCTTGGAGTCCTGTCTCTGAGCTGAAGTCTTTCGGGATCTCTGCTCAGCTCACAAAGATGAATAAAGAGTTAAAAATGAAAGTAGGGGAACAGGATGAACCACATTGTATCACCAACCCAATTAAAAGGTTGTCAGTTTACAGGAAGGAGTGACTCACTAATAACACAGACCAGGCTCTGCAGGAGAAGTCCCAGAAACATCAGCTTGGGCTCAATGTAATGTTGGAGAAAACAATAGATCTGCAAAACCAGGTGGCAATGAACAGCACACTCAGCAAGAGCTGCCAATCACTCACGAGACAGTCCTTTCAGAAATAAATGTAGCCAATGTCACCAATCCAAGATGGTGGCACCAGCAAGGTAGGCAGCATTTAGGCTCCTGGGCCTGTCTGCATCAGAGCAGCCTCTTCATCCCTCCTTTCCTTACCTTTTTTTTGTTTTCCTTCTTTTTCTTCATCCCCTTCCTGTTGGTGGCAGTGGCAAAGGTGACATGGAGGAGGAGGACGGCTTGAGCAGGACTCTTGGTGAGGCAGCAGCTATAGGGACTCTTAACTGTGGTGGGGCTGGAGAATGGACTCCTGGGATCAGTGAGGCTGTGGCTGAAGCAGCGTGGTGTGGTATGCCTGAAGTGGGGTCTCCAGTAGTTGGAAGGACAGCGTGGAACTAGGGTCTCCAAGGTTATCCAGTAAGGTAGCAGCAGCAGCTCCTGCTTGTGGTAGGCCCGGAGCATGGGAGGGAGGGAGCGGGCGGGGGGGGGAGCGGGAGTGCGAGTGAGGGTGCAGCATGGAGCAGCCGGCTGGCAAGGTGGGCCCAGTGATGAAGTCATGGCGCCTGAAGATGGAATGGAGACAGACTCTCTTTTCAGATATGTCTTCTAATTCTTAAACTATTCAAAATGGCGGCAGATTGTGGTGACAGTTGAAGCTTTTCACTGCATTTTACTGTGTTATTCATTGTAGAGGATAAGTGATAATAAATCATCATTCGCTCAGTGATTCAGGACACGGAGGAAACTAACAACCATTAAAGCAGCAAGTGAGAATGGACCAGGCTTCAAAGAAAACCACACAAAAACAGAAAGGTTATAGAATCAGAGGAATCCCGGCTGTGAAACTAGAAGCATCAATATAAGCTGGAATTCTTCAGGAACAAAACAGTAATTGCCAAAAAAAATCTGACTTGCTCAAGCAATATTTGAGGAATACAATATTTCAGTGGATAATCTGGAGTGAAACTTGGATGTAGTGAGTCAGGAGAAGCAAGTTCAGAAACAGAAACTGCAGTCCATGAAAGAAAAGATGCCAACATTAACAAGAATGACAGACATTGTTACTGATGACTGTGGGCAATCAATCATACCTTCGAAATAAAGTTATTATCACAAGGTCTGGATATATCAGCAAATGACCAATGTGTTATAGTTACCGTTACTGTATCTCATCTGTTATTGTAAATAGGTAAACTTTCTTTTCAAAAAGCAGGAATGCTTATGTGTACCACGTCTTGAAGCGAGATCACCTTGACAGACTTCATGGGCTGTGAGTCTGTGGACGGAAATCAGTTGGGTTGCTATAATACCTGCTTTCTAATTCCCAATGTTTTAAATAACTATCCCACAGAGTTAACCAAGCCTAATGAGTTATTGATCATGAGATAATTATTAACATCATGTTTGCCAACTGCAAGATGCACTGCACACTACATCAAGACTATACTTACAACATTTTCCAAAACCACGTCCACCATGACCTGGAAGGCCAGAAGAGCAGATGCATGAGAACACCACGATCTGCAATTCCCCCGCCCTACAACCTGTACCTCCCGGACCACTTGTGCTGTTTTTTCACAGCTGCTGGTTCAAAATCCTGGAACCCAAACTCACATCAGCATTATGGAAGCATCTACATGACCCTGACAAGAAGAGTTCAAGAAGGCACCTCCCCAGCACTTTCTGAGGGAACTGAGCGGTCAAAAATTCAAAGCTGCCCTAGCCAATGATGCACACATTCTTTAACCAACTAAGAAAACCTGTACTTTTTCATTCGAAAGCTAGCCAGCCTGGCTTACTGAAAAAAGATTCAGCACGGCCCCTGCAGAATTTCTTAAACAGGTAGCTAACAGGGCTGGTCCTCTAAGCTGTAGTACCTTTCTCAGGCCACTGGAATCTGAGTATAAATCCAGGAGTTATAGCAGAAACATGGTGAGTATCTTGTCTTTGCGACTTCGTCTGAGTGCAGCAGGGCCGAAAGGGTAGATCTGAGAAAGGTAGCTGAAGACAGTGAGACATTGGGAGCTGAACTCTGGAGGCATTAATGAAATCAGGAGTAGTTGATTGGTGAGTTTCAAGTTTTTTGTCTCTTATGAAACTGGGACATTTGTTGAAAGTGGTGCTGGGGAAATGTAAGTATTATACTCAATTTATTGTGGAACTATTTACACTCCATAACATAACAGAAAATCAATGAGTGGGATTTCTGACCTTAAAACTTAATTGGTTAAAGGAAACATAATGAAAAACAATAGGACAGGTGATGTATTACAACTGTAGCATGTGGGAACTGAAACCAGTATGGTCAATGGCAACTACAATTGCAGTAACTGTCCACAGCTCAAGGAACTTGGGCTCAGAGATTTGGATAGAGTTTTGGATCACTGCATTAGTAAAGAATCGATCTGTACAGGAGTGAGTAATGATTTTGATGCAAACGATCAAGGATCAGATGTATACAGGAGTGAGTAATGATTTTGGTGAAAATGATAAAGAATCAGTTCTGTACATGGTGAGTAATGATTTTGGTGAAAATGATCAAGAATCAGTTCTGTACAGTGGTGAGTAATGATTTTGGTGCAGCTGAACAAGGATCAGATCTGTACAAGAGTTAGTAGTGATTTCAGTGCAGATGATCAAGGATCAGATCTGTACAGGAGTGAGTAATGCTTTTGGTGCATGCGGAAAAGAATCATATCTGTACAGGATTGAGTAATGATTTTGGTGCTGACAATGAAGGATCAGATCTGTACAGTAGTGACTCATGATTTTGGTGCAGATGATCAAGGGTCAGATCTTTGCAGGAGTGAGTAATGATTTTGGTGCCCATGATCAAGGATCAGATCTGTGCAGTAGTGAGTAATGACTTTGGTGCAGACTGATAAGAATCAAATCTGTACAGTTGTGAGTATTGATTTTGTTGCAGATGATCCAGAATCAGATCTGTACAGGAGTGAGTAATGATTTTAGTGCAGATAATCATGATTTGGATCTGTACAAGAGTGAGTAATGATTTTGGTGCAGACTGATAAGAATCAAATCTGTACAGTTGTGAGTATTGATTTTGTTGCAGATGATCAAGGATCAGATCTGTACAGGAGAGAGTAATGATTTTGGTGCAGATGATCAAGGATCAGATCTGTACAGGAGAGAGTAATGATTTTGGTGCAGATAATGAAAGATCAGATCTGTACAAGAGTTAGTAATGATATTGCTGCAGATGATCAAGCATCAGATCTGTATAGGAGTTAGTAATGATTTTGGTGCAGATGACCAAGCATCAGATCTGTACAGTACTGAGGAATGATTTAGGGGCATGCGGACAAGAATCAGATCTGTACAGAATTGAGTAAACATTTTGGTGCTGATGATGAAGGATCAGATCTTTACAGTAGTGAGTAATGATTTTGTTGCAGATGATCAAGGATCAGATTTATACAGGAGTTAGCAATGATTTGGTGCAGATGATCAAGGACCAGATCTGTACAGGATTGAGTAAAGATTTTGGTGCAGATGGTCAAGGGTTGGATCTGTACGTAGTGAGTAATGATTTTGGTGCAGACAGATAAGGATCAGATCTGTACAGTAGTGAGTAATGATTTTCGTGCATACGGACACGAATCAGATCTGTACAGGATTGAGTGATGATTTTGGTGCTTACGATGAAGGATCAGATCTGTACAGTAGTGAGTAATGATTTTGGTGCAGATGATCAAGGGTCAGATCTGTGCAGGAATGAATAATGATTTTGGTGCAGACGATCAAGGATCAGATCTGTAGAGGAGTGGGTAATGATTTTATTGCAGATGGTCAAGAATCAGATCTGTACAGTAGTGAGTAATGATTTCGGTGCCGATGATCAAGGATCAGATTTGTACATTAATAATGAATTTGGTGCTGATGATCAAGGAACAGATCTGCAGGTGTGAGTAATGATTTTGGTGCAGACTGTCAAGGTTCAGATCTGTAAAGTAGTAAGTAATGATTTTCATGCAGATGATCAAGAGTCAGATCTGTACAGGTGTGAGTAATGGTTTTGGTACAGACAGACAAATTTCAGATCTGTACTGGAGTGAGTCATGATTTTGGTGCAGATGAAAAAAGATCGGATCTGTCCAGGAGTGAGGAATAATTTTGGTGCAGATGATCAGGGATCAGATCTGTAGAAGAGTGAGTAATTATTTTGGTGCAGCTGATCACGGATCATACCTGTACAGTCGTGAGTAATGATTTCAGTGCAGACGATGAAGGATCACATCTGTTCAGGAGTGAGTAATGAATTCGGTGCAGATGATCAAGAATCGGATGCATAGAGGAGCGAGTAATCAGTTTGTGCAGATGATCAAGGATCAGATCTGTACAGTAATGAGTAATGATTTGTACAGGAGTGAGTAACGATGTTGGTGAAGATGATCAAGAATCAGGTCTGTATAGTTGTGAGTAATGATTTTGGTGCAGAAAGATAAGGACCAGATATGTACAGTGTTGAGTAATGATTTTGGTGCAGATGATCAAGGATCAGATCTGTACAGTAGTGAGTAATGGTTTTGCTGCAGATAAGGATCAGATCTGTACAAAAGTGAGTAATGATTTTGTTGCAGATGATCAAGAGTCAGATCTGCACATGAGTGACAAATGATTTTGGTGCAGATGATCAAGGATCAGATCTGTACAGTAGAGAGTAATGATTTTTGTACAGATAATCAAAGATCAGATCTGTTAACTACTGCGTAATGATTTTATTGCAGATGATAAGACTATAAGACCATAAGACATAGGAGTGGAAGTAAGGCTATTCGGCCCATTGAGTCCACTCCACCATTCAATCATGGCTGATGGGCATTTCAACTCCACTTACCAGCGTTCTCCCCGTAGTCCTTAGATTCCTCGAGACAACAAGAATCTATCAATCTCTGCTTGAAGACATTTAGCGTCCCAGCCTCCACTGCACTCTGTGGCAATGAATTCCACAGGCCCACCACCCTCTGGCTGAAGAAATGTCTCCACATTTCTGTTCTGAATTGACCCCTCTAATTCTAAGGCTGTGTCCATGGTTCCTCGTCTCCTTGCCTAACGGAAACAATTTCCTAGCATCCACCCTTTCTAAGCCATGTATTATCTTGTACGTCTCTATTAAGTCTCCCCTTAATCTTCTAAACTCCAATGAATACAATCCCAGGATCCTCAGCCATTCCTCGTATGTTAGACCTGCCATTCCAGGGATCATCCGTGTGAATTTCCGCTGGACATGCTCCAGTGCCAGTATGTCCTTCCTGAGGTGTGGGGACCAAAACTGGACACAGTACTCCAAATGGGGCCTAACCAGAGCTTTATAAAGTCTCAGTAGCACATCTCTGCTTTTATATTCCAACCCTCTTGAGATAAGTGACAACATTGCATTCGCTTTCTTAATCACGGACTCAACCTGCATGTTTACCTTTAGAGAATCCTCGACTAGCACTCCCAGATCCCTTTGTACTTTGGCTTTACTAATTTTCTCACCATTTAGAAAGTAGTCTATGCCTTTATTCTTTTTGCTAAAGTGCAAGACCTCACATTTGCTCACGATCAAGGATTAGGTCTGTACAGGAGTGAGTAGTGATTTTGGTGCAGATGATCAAGGATCAGATCTGTAGAGGAGTGAGTAATGATTTTGGTGCAGACAGATAAGGACCAGATATGTACAGTGTTGAGTAATGATTTTGGTGCAGATGATCAAGGATCAGATCTGTAGTAGTGAGTAATGATTTCAGTGCAGATGATCAAGAATTAGATTTGTACAGTAGTGAGTAATGATTCTGGTGCAGATGATCAAGGATCTGATTTGTGCAGTTGTGAGTAATGATTTTGGTGCAGACGATCAAGTATCTGATCTGTACAGGAGTGAGTAATGATTTTAGTGCAGATGATCAAGAATCAGATCTGTACAGGATTGAGTAATGGTTTTGGTGCAGACGATCAAGGATCGGATCTGTAGAGGAATGAGTAATGATTTTGGTGCACATGATCAAAGATGTGATCTGTAAAGTAGTGAGTAATGATCTTGGTGCAGATGATCAAGGATCAGATCTATAGAGGAGTGAGTAATGATTTTGGTTAAGACAGACAGTGATCTAATCTGTAGAGGATTGAGTGGTGATTTTGGTGCAGACAGACAAGGATCAGATCTGTGCAGGATTGAGTAATGATTTTGGTACTGACGATGAATGATCAGATCTGTACAGTAGTGAGTAATGAATTTGGTGCAGACAGACAAGGGTCAAATCTGTACAAGGATTGAGTAATGATTTTGTTGCTGATGATGTAGTGAGTAATGGTTTTGGTGCAGATTATTAAGGATCAGATCTGTACAGGAGTGAGTAATGAGTTTGGTGCACATGGACAAGAATCAGATCTGTACAGATTGAGTAATGATTTTGGTGGAGACTGTCAAGTTTGGGTAGAAACTGTTGAAGTCACTAACAGCGGCTATAATGTAAATTGAATGTAAAGAAATAACGGGGATTTGAAAAATAGTTACTATAATACTGAAGACAAATTTTAAATCTCATTTAGATTTGATGATTCAAAATAGCAAAGATGACCTCAAAGCTGAGTTCAAAAAGTTTCTTAGAGCAATATCTTCTTGAACCAAGCAAAGAAGAGGCACATTTAGATGTGGCAAAGTACAAAGAGACACATAAAACATAGAATATTACAGCGCAGTACATACCTTTCGGCCCTCAATGTTGCAATGCCCTGTCAAGCCAATCTGAAGCCCATCTCACCTACACTATTCCACTTTCATCCATATGTCTATCCAAAAGCCATTTAAATGTCTGTAAAGTTGGTGAGTCTACAACTGTTGCAGACGGGGTGTTCCATGCCCCTACTACTCTCTGAGTTAAAAAAAAAACTACCTCTGACCTCTGTCCTGTATAAATCACCCATCAATTTGAAGCTATGCCCCCTCGTGCTAACCATCACCATACTCGGAAAAAGGCTCGCACTGTCCACCCGATCTAACCCTCTGGTGAATTAATTAAATAAAGCAAAAAATTACAAATGCTCTAAATCTGAAACAAAAACAGCAATTGCTGGAGAAACTCAGCAGGCCTAGCAGTTTGAAATTCTGAACAAGGCCACTGGACCAGAAGTGTTAACTCTCCACAGTTTCTGCCAAATATGATTAATTAATTGTCTTGTAATAAAAGATATTCTTAGCTGGAGAGATCATAATACATTAAATTTCACATGAGGGTGAGAAATGAGAGTCTGAAACTAGATTAGTTAAACTAGGGTCAAAGTAAGGTCAAGACATATGAAAATTCTACTTGTTTCATGTTGGTGATGATAGCATATTTATGACGTGAGTAACAATGGTGATGGGTACCATATCCCTGGAATAAGTCACTTTACTCGTACAAGTGTAGTATTGAGTGAGATTCCCTTACTACCGAAGTAACTTCCATGAGAAAGCCGCAGATTAAATCAAACATGATAGCTAATAAAGCAACAATTTTGGAAAATCGGTAGATATGCATTTTATGGAAGAAGGTTCTGAAGGAGGGTTACTAGACCTAAAATGTTAACTTTAATTTCTCTCTGCAGATGATGCCAGACCTACCTCTGAGATTTTGCAGCTTTTTCTGTTTTTGTTTCAGATTTGCAGCATTCACAATTCCTTCATTTTTAAAACACATTTTAACTAGTCAGAGTCTTATTCCAACCCTTCAACAACAGCTGATGTTTCTGATTGGGATTTTAGATGACTGTTAATGGCATTAGGTGAAACTGAAAGGGAAAACAAAGCTATTTGCCTGGCTCTTGTTGTGCACTGGTAGCGTCCCTCTAGTCCAGAAGGACTGGTTCAAGCCTCACCTGCTTCTCAGGTGTCTAATAAAATCTCTGAGCAGCTGGATTACATAATATCGAAAACAATTTGCCTCAAACTTGCACAGACAATTTTCTCACCCATCTTGTTACAGGGATATTAATGAAGTAGTAGTCATGGCTGTTGATCGAGGACAGGGACATTCTAATTTTACATTTTATAAAAATAAATAATTTTGCACTAATACATGATAAGGACAAAAAGGTAATTGTAGTCAAAGTCATGGAAAAATGAATAGGGACTTGATTGCACTTGGTAGCACAAGGTAAATTTTTGACTGACTGGGGGGGGGGGCAAGGATTCACCAGTACTGGGCTTGTGTGAAGTTACCATTGCAATAATGAGCACCCCTGCTTTCAGTAATGGAGTCTGTAAATAATTAATGAGATGATGATCTTGGCTGATCAAATAAGCTACAGGTAAACAATTACCCTGACATGGATGATCCATGTAAAGAATTTGCTTCCTCATCAATTGATCTATGGGAGGAATCCTATACTCTATGTATGAGAGACCCTTGCACTAAAGAATAACAGGAGCCGGACAATACAAATAGAGGCCACTTAGCCGATCAAGCCTGCACTAACCCTTGCAGAGATAATCCACCTTGCCTGTACATCTCTGGACACTATGGACAATTTAGCATGGCCAATCCTGCACCTAGCCAGTTTGGACTATGGGATAAAACTGGAGTATCCAGCAGAAACCCACACAGACATGGGGAGCACATGGAAACTCCACACAGACAGTCACCTGAGGCTGGAATTGAACCTGGGACCCTGGTGCTGTGAGGCAGTGGTGTGAAGCATTGGAAAAGAGATGAATTAGTTTAATTGTAGCTCACATTTTAATGCTTTACATACAAGGAAAAGTGTATTCATCAGGGCTGACATTTCAGAGAAAATTCAGAGAGCTCTCAGGCATCTGAGAAAACAATCAGAGATCAATTTTAACCCAGGAAGTTCAGTATCCTATTCAATAGAAGGCCATAGAGCATGGAAAGGTGCAGGCAAGTTGATTGAATAGAAATTTTCTGAACAGCTTGTTCAGAGTTATAATGGCACATTCCTGAAACTGGTGGGACATATGATTACATACATTCAGAATCTGAGTAATTAGTAGAAGGTGATGAGACACCCCTCACACTCCACTACTTGTCCGAGAGTTAGAGAATCCCTACATTGTGGAAACAGGCCCTTTGCCCAACACTTCCACACTGACCCTCCAAAGAGTAACCCGCCCAGACGCATTCCCCTACCTAATATTTACACCTGATGAATACCCCTAACCTACACAGCTCCAAACACTATGGGCAATTTAGCACGGTCAATTCACCTAACTTGTACATCTTTGAATTGTGGAGAAAACCCATGCGGGGAGAATGTGCAAATTCCACATAGACAGTTACCCAAGGCTGGAATTGAACCTGGGTCCCTGGCACTTATAAGGCAGCAGTGCTCACCACTGAGCCACCATGCCACCCGAAGATCTGATGAATAGAACAGGGTAGATAAGAGGCTGGATGACCGCAGGCAGAATGTATTGTAAGGTACCTTCTAGAATGGTGAAAGGTTTTTTCACTTGTTTTATTGAAAGTAATATAAGGAAGTTGAAGCACAATGGAGATAATTTAAGGAACACATTGTAAGATTCAGAATATAATGAGGGCGGCATGGTGGCTCAGTGATTAGCACTGCTCTCTCACAGTGCCAGGGAGCCGGGTTTGGTCCCAGCCTCAGGTGTCTGTGTAGAGTTTGCACGTTCTCCCGTGTCTACGTGGGTTTCCTCTGCTAGCTCTGGTTTTCTCCCACAATCCAGGTTAGATTAATTTGCCATGCGAAATTGCCTGTAGTGTTCAGGGATGTCTAGGTTAGGTGTGTTAGTTGGGGTAAATACAGCACAGTAGGGTAGGGGAATGGGTCAGTGTGGACTTGTTGGGCCAACTGGCCTGTTTCCACACTGCAGGGGTTCGATGATTCTTGTTCTATGATCTATAAAGCAGTGTACATGAGAGTATGAAGTAAAGTGCAGTTGTCAATTTTACTGCTGAGGTGGAGTGCAAGAGGAATTGTGAAACAACAAATTAGGTTAAGTTCATTTCCAGCCTGTTGATCTGATACCTGCTATAGGAAGCAGAAAGAATGGGTTTCACAATGTGGGAGAAAGCCTCACAGAATTTAAATCAATATGTTTGAAGATGTTATTACACATCCTAGACTTGAGCATGTGTCTCCTGGCTCAGAGACACCACTGCATGAACAAGAAGCTAAACTCATCATCGGATCAAACCAGGTGTTCAGAAGGTTAAGTCATGCCTACATTGAGGGTATGACCGGGCTGGTCAACACAGTTCTGGGGAGCATGATGAGCTCACACCACTGCCAATTCTCAAACTCCCAACCTTCTGTTGACACTCTGTGATCAATAACCTGCTTCAAAAATGTCATAACAGCCTGAACTATTTTCTCAGGTTCCTTATGAGAGAGCCCTGGCGAGAGCGAAGACACTTGAAACAATGAAGGATGTTCCAGATTAGGTTGTAAACTGGCTCAACAATTGGTGGCAAGGAATTGTAATTGATGGTGGGGGAATGTAATTAGTCATTTTTAGAGGAGGTCATGTTAGGTTTGTGTTTGGAGCTGCAGCATTCCCAACATCTGGAATGGGACATTATGTGAAGAATATTGCAATTTGCAGATGATTTCGGAATGCATGAGAGATAGCATGTTCTGAAGATAGTGAAGGTTCAGGTATGTCTAGACATTTAACTCGTGGAGTGGATGAATTCTGGATGTGTAAGACAAGGCAATGTGAGTGCTGAAAATAATGAGGAGAATGTGAGCTGAAGGTCGAATTGTTAAATCAAGCGATCTGATGAAAAGGTCGAGGTGTAGGAATTGACCAAACACTGATGCTGGATGGTATCACATTTTTGCTGTTTGAGTGAACAGGTAATCAATAGAGAGTTCCTCACCATGAATAAAGGAACAGCTACATAAAACCAAGCAAATACAATGACATTTGTAGATCAAGTCATATGACACAGAAAGACTTGTATCTACATAGCAACTTACGAATCTTTGGGAAATGTCTCAAAGAATTTGATAGAGGATCTTGTCTCATTGTGGTGAATGGAGTTACAAAACACAGCCACTTCACACAAAGAGAATCAATGCTGGCATCAAGGAGCTACCAAGGGGAACTTCTCCATTGTGTTAATAGCAGCATTCTATTGTGAAAGTTCAGCAGTCCGTGAGGAAAGTACAAGTAACCTAATTAGAGAGGAGGGGAGTCACAGGCGAGACCTTGCATTTCCACAGGGGTCACAGTGATGGGGCTGTGCTGGGGGATTTCTCAGAGGTTTCACACAGCTCTGGGTGAATTGACCGTCCAGCTCAGTGCCTTCCCAGTGATGGTGCATGGAGACTGCTACACAAAACAATAACCACCACATAGCCATTTGAGAAATCACCTCCACTGGGGTTGTGCCCAACTTTCAGACCGTCATAAGGAATCTGTCCCTGCTGGGATCATCCAAGCATAGTTCCACATTTTACCAGCTCCTGATTGCTAATCAAAAAGCCAGTCCAACTCATCAATCTGTAGCCAACTCAATGCTGGACTTGACCTGGGAGTGTTTGATGGGGACAATGTAGAGATAGTTTGATTCTGTATCTAACCCCATGCTGTACATACCCTGGGAGTGTTTGATGAGGACAATGTAGAGAGAGTTTTATTCTTATCTAACCCCCATGTTGTCCCTGTTCTGGGTATGTTTGATGGGAATCGGAACTTCTTTAATTTCCAACTTGAATACTAATATTACCTCCATAATGTGTTGAACAATTTATTGTAACCCTTATTGTAGAGAAACTAAACATGTACCCTGTGACTTGTGACATGCAATGTAAGAACATAGAATACAAGAACTAGGAACAGGAGCAAACAATTCAGCCCCTCGAGCCTGCTCTGTCATTTGATGTGATCACAGCTGATCATATCTCAGCCTCTCCTCCTCATTCCCCAGAACTCTTTAATGTATTACTGATCAGAAATCTGTCTAGTTCCTTGTTAAATTTATTCAGTTTCCAACATCTAAGCACTCTAGGGTAGTTATTCCACATATTCACAATCCTTTGAGAGAATTCGTTTCTCCTCATTTCTGTTTTAAATCTGCTCATTGTTTTATTAAAACCGTGACCTCTCATTTTAGATTGGCCCACACGAGGGAACACCCTTTCTACCACTAATTTGTCAATTCCTTTCAGCCAAATCGGATCTCCCCTAATTCTTCTAAATCCTCAGTGAGAACTGACCTAAACTGCTCAATTTCTTCTCATAAGGCACGCCTTTCATCTCTGGAATTAATCAAATGACCTTTCTTCAGTGTTGAGTTATAACGTAATCTTTAATCTGGTTGGGAAGAGACCAGGATTGAGCTCAGGTATAACCAGGACTTTTCCAAAATGGGGGCAAGAACCCCATTCAGGATGGTGATGAAAGGAGGAGAAGGAAGAATTCCAATGAACTGTGCTTTTCCCACCAAGAAGTTCTCTTGGAATGGTGTGGATTTGATCCCAGCCTGTTGGCAGGATTTCCCCAGTGCTGATTGCTTCTATGTGACAGAATATCGTGATGCTCTTCAAAGGAGAAAGTGAGCATTGCAGATGCTGGAGAGTCACAGTGGGAAAGTGTGGTGCTGGAAAAGCACAGCAGGTCAGGGAGCATCCTTCATCAGGAAGGGATAATGCCTGAAACATCATTTCTCCTGCTCCTCAGAAGCTGCCTGACTAGCTGTGCTTTTCCAGCACCACACTTTTCCACTCTGTTCTTCAAAGGCGCCTGTTGCAACTGCAAATCCTCATGACAGAGCCATCGCTGATGCTCCCTGTCATGTAACAAGTTGATGAGAATGCAACTTTATAACTCCTTACATTCCCATCGAGGATGTGCTCACCTTTCTAACCAGGTGTGGCTAGGAAGTGTGCTGAAGTTTAGGATTTCTTTTGAATATGTGCCAGTAAAAGACAACTCAG
Organism: Hemiscyllium ocellatum; assembly: GCF_020745735.1. Lineage (NCBI taxonomy): Eukaryota > Metazoa > Chordata > Chondrichthyes > Orectolobiformes > Hemiscylliidae > Hemiscyllium > Hemiscyllium ocellatum. Next base: position 6,436,049 of record NC_083432.1, on the reverse strand, counting down.
GGTAACTGTGAAGGTGGACGATCAGGAAGTGATCCTCCATCCTCCCTCCAGCTCAGGTTGTCAGGAGCAGCTCAGTCTATGTGTTGCTCCTGTGGTAGACCTGGCCACATGCAGCACCATCTTTTGCAAGAACCAGGAAGGGATGACACCAGAAAGGAGCCCATACATTTCCCAGACCAACAATAACAGGAGACTCCCTTCACTACAAAGATGTCCAGGATGGCTGTTCTTTGGTTAAGGAGGAACAAGGGCAGCATCATCTGAATGGGCAGCAAAGTTTGTGGGAGCTGGTGAAGGAGGCATCTGCACCCCAGGAGATTGCAGACAATAGAATCCAGTTTCTGGCAGCTCTAGGAAGCTGCGAGTAGCAATGCCCTCAAAGGGGAACTGATGGAGGAGGATTCCTCCGACACGGAATTGACCAGATCCTGCCCCTGATGTTACACATCAGTGCAACCCAGGCAGGTCTAAGGGGGAGACCAGAATAGGACCCTTAATGCATCACAGTGAGATCACGACAGAACAGCAGGGGTGGAGGAGCAGACTCATGGACTAGAAACTGTCAAAATCAATTGGTAATGGGAAATAACAGAATTTTCTGAAATGAGAAATTTAAAACAGAAAATGATGGAGAATCTCTGCAGGTCTGGCACCATCTGTGGAGAGAATAACAAAGTTAATGTTTTAAATGCCTCTCAGAACAACAATAGGTGTGATAGTTTTGAAGAAGAGTCACTGGAGTGTAAATATTAACTCTGTTTTCTCTCCACAGATGTTGCCAGAACTGCTGAGTTTCTCCTGTGATTTCTGGTTTTGTTTCAGATCTTCAGCATCCACATTTCCTTGTTTTATATTAATTAGACAGTTCCCTTATCTTTACTTTCCATCCCCTGGTCTCCACATTCAAGGGATTATCCTCCATTATTTCTGCCAGCTCCATCAGAATGCCACCAACAGGCCCACCGCCCCACCCACCCGGACCACTGTCAGCCTCCTGCAGGGACTGTTCCCACTGGCCCACTCCTCCATCACTCCAACTGCTTGCTGAACCCCCCATGAACCTTTCCGTTCAATCACAGAACACTGCACTTTCCGACTTTATTTCAGATTTCCAGCATCTGCAGTATTCTGCTTTTTAAAATGGGTGTTAAGATCACTTCAGTTTACCGTGCACAACGGGGTTACCTGGTCAAGGATAATGCTGACCTTCTGTTCCTGCAGGAGTGTACAATGCCGTACGTCAGTAGTTACAGGCAGTGGACATGATGGTGGTCCCATCACCATTGATCTGGTTCCTTGAGCCTTGGTATTGTGCTCTGTGATGTTAAGGATGTGATGGAAGGCTGTGTCGTCACTGCCAATGTATGGACAGGAACGCTGTGCTCAGATATTGAACATGGATGACCCTGCTCAAAACAGTGAGTGCCTGACCATCTCCTGCCTGGGCAGAATGGTTGCTCAGTGGCTAGCACTGCTGCCTCACAATGTAATGTTCTGCTGGAGGTGGTCGAGAGGATGTTTCTGACTGACATCATGTGCAAATCCACCAGGGGAGGCATCACCAGCCTCACTGACAAGTTGGGGGGGGGGGGGGGGGGAAGGAGAGAGGAAGTTAACAAGTACATCTCATGGATGGAGACAATAATTTTCTGTTCAAAGACGTGGTCAATTGCTCTGTTCTTGGTGTTTTTCTCTGCTGTACTCTACCAAAAATGCTGACAGCCTTGTGTCACTCAGGGATATGAGCACCCATGTGTTAGGTAGGAATTGGGCATCAGCTGGACCAGGGAAAGGCCTGTGATAGAACATCACACTCCCACACGATGGCAGTGCTGTCCAAGATGGGACTGGGGATGGAGTCTGCAAGTGGACCCAGCTACCCTACACAAATGCCAGGAGAGCAACTTCAATCAATGAGCAGGAAACAGAAAGCTTCTGGATCAAATCTGGAGTCAGGCAGGGCTATCGGGAAGATGTTGTGAAAATTGAAAGGGTTCAGAAATGATTTACAAGGATATTGCCAGGGTTGGAGGGTTTGATCTATAGGGAGAGGCTGAATAGGCTGGGGCTGTTTTCTCTGGAGTGTCAGAGGCTCAGGGGTGTCCTTGTAGAAGTTTATAAAATCATGAGGAGCATGGATAGGGTAAATAGACAAAGTTTGTCCCTAGGGTGGAGGAGTCCAGAACTAGAGGGCATAGGTTTAGGGTGAGTGGGGAAAGATATAAATAGGACCTAAGGGGCAACTTTTTCACGGACAGGGTGGTGCATGTTTGGAATGAGCTGCCAGAGGAAGAGATGGAGGCTGGTACAATTATAACATTTAAAAGGCATCTGGATGGGTATATGAATAGGAAGGGTTTAGAGGGATATGGGCCAAGTGCTGGCAGGAAGGACTAGATGAGGTTAGGATATTGTTTGGCATGGACGAGTTGGACCGAAGGGTTGGTTTCCATGCTGTACATCTCTATGACTCTACGACTGTTGTCTCTCCATTGCTGTGTTTGTGTGTTGCATCGAGCCCTTTGCCAAATCTGTCATGAAGATTATGGATATAAGAGGGGTGACTATCCAGGGTCGTGGAGACATTCAGGCCAAAGCCTCCCTGTGTATGGACACTATCTGGTCCTCAGCTCAGATCCTCTGTCAGTGGCTGATGCACATCTGTGACAAATTCCAACTGTCCTCAAGACCCAAGGTGAATCCAGGTAAGAATGAAGCTATGTTCTTTGGGGACCAAGCTGAGTCCACTACAGTCAGGTCAGATCACCTGAAGGCGCTAGGCATGCACTCAAATCTGAGAGGAGCAAGGAACTACAGTGGAATAAAAACTGCGCATGGGAGGTCTCCATTGCAGACAACAACCTGGTCATTAGATGCATGGTGTTGTTGGTCTTATAGCACATGGCACAGGTCTGGCCTTTTCTCACTCATGTGCTGTTGTGATAGAACATTGAACATAGAACATAGAACATTACAGTGCAGTGCATGCCCTTCAGCTCTTGATGTTGCGCCAGCCTGTGGAACCAATCTGAAGCCCATCTATCCTACACTCTTCAAATTTCATCCATATGTTTATCCAATGACCATTTAAATACCTTTAAAGTCAACTATTGTTGCAGGCAGTGCATTCCATGCCCTTACTACTCTCTTAGTAAAGAAACTGCATCTGACATCTGTCCTATATCTATCACACCTTGATTTAAAGCTGTGTCCCGTCGTGCTAGCCATCACCATCCGAAGAAAAAGGCTCTCACTGTCCACCCAATCTAACCCTCTGATTATCTTATATGTTTCAATTAAGTCACCTCTCAACCTTCTTCTCTCTAACGAAAATAGCCTCAAGTTGCTCAGCCTTTCCTTTTAAGACCTTCCCTCCATACCAGGCAACATCTCAGTAAATCTCCTCTGCACCCTTTACAAAGCTTCCACAAACTTCCTATAATGCGGTGACCAGAACTGTATGCAATACTCCAAATGCGGCTGCTCCAGAGTTTTGTACAGCTTCAACATGACCTTGAGGCTCCGAAACTCAGTCCCTGTATCAATAAAAGTTAACAGGCTGTATGCCTTTTAAAAACCATACAAAGCTGGGTAGCAACTTTCAGCGATTTCTGTACGTGGACCCCGAGGTCTCTCTGCTAATCTACATTGCCAAGAATCTTACCATTAGCCCAGTCCACTGTATTCCTGTTGCTCCTTCCAAAGTGAACCATCCAAGGCACCTTACACTTTATCTGCAGGTCAAACATGGAGAATGTTCAAAGGATAACAATGTGCAAAGTTAAAGGGAAATAAACATGTACCACATTGTCCTTATCCAAATCTAAAGCAGGCAATGGTGAACTGATATTAGACTGTTACTAGACTGTTACTCCAGAAACCCAAGCAATGTCTGGGGAGCTGGGTTCAAATCTCACCATGGCAGATGGTGCAATTTGAATTCAATAAAAATTTGAAGTTAAGAATCTAGCAAGTTTTGCGAAGATTTGTAACTCAGGTTGAGGTTCTGGATGTAAGTTTGTTCACTGAGCTGGAAGGTTCATATTCAGATGCTCTGTCACCATGCTAGGTAACATTTTCAGTTAACCTCCGGACAAAGTTTACCCAGAGGCTCACTGAAGGTGTTACCTAGTATGGTGATGAAACATCTGAAAATGAACCTTCCAGCTCAGTGAGAAAACCTACATCCATTAAGAGTCTAACGACGACCATTAAACTATTGTTGATTGTTGGTGAAAACCCATCTCATTCACTAATGTCCTTTGGGAAAGGAAACCACCATTGTGTAAAAATATTTAATCTGTTTGCCATGGATATAAAATGTAACATTAGAATGCTCCTGTCCTTGATCCATAGCCATGCTCTACTACTTCACTAATATTCTCCATATTAATAGGCCTTCAGAGCTTAGTATACATTAGATCACAAAACTGAATGTGTGGTCAGCTGGTCAAAATTTAACTGAGATGATGTGAACATATAAACTGTTTGGAAGAATAAAACAGACAAATGTATTCAGAAATGTGGCAGTGGATATGAGGCATTTTGGAGATGATGTCCGTTTTAAGTAGACAAATTCTATGCAGTCAGGGCTTTCTCTGTCCGAACAATTGTTCACAACAAGAAAGACTCATATAAAAGAAAATGGATCCAGGCTTTAATCCCTCAACTGCCAAGTCCTCAGAACAGTAAAGACAGGGCTGATCACTAGGATCGCAGAAGAAAAATCTCTCTCTCAATGTTTATTATACAAAAGAAAAGAATTGAGATGCAGCAAAGAGCAGCGTCAGTCTCTGACAGCTCTATCCCCTGGGGGCTTCATGTCTGTGTTGTGAATGTGAAAATTCTACAGCCCAGCAAGACTGACAAGGGAACACGTGCAATGAATTGCTAACACTAATTCCTAGCATTTCAATAAAAGGCACAGCTTGACATTTTACTCTCTCTAAGGTGCCGGATGACAGATCACACAGTAAACACCATTGGAAATAATGGATGATTAACCCTTTAAGGTACAAAATGTCATCAGTTTATCTGTTTAGCAAATAGTTAGATCTGGCTTGGGGTTGAAATGCTACATTGGGAGGTTTCATTGCCTGAACTTCCTTCTCCATCCATCTCACATCTATGCCACAATACATCCCCATTCCAACTTGAATATAAACAAACTTTTGGCTTTTGGATTGGATGTCTCTTGGCTGTTGGTTAAACAGCTGAAAATGTGTTGCTGGTTAAAGCACAGCAGGTAAGGCAGCATCCAAGGAACAGGAAATTCGACGGTTCCGGCCAGAGCCCTTCATCAGGAATCATTGGATGCTGCCTGACCTGCTGTGCTTTAACCAGCAACACATTTTCAGCTCTGATCTCCAGCATCTGCAGACCTCACTTTTTACTGTTGGTTAAACAGCCTTGCTACCCATCACCAATATGTTTATCATTAATGGTCAGAAGTGTCTAATTACATAAAGGGAGACATTGGCCAAGTGATATTATCACTTAACTGTTAACCTAGGGACAGAGGTAACGTTCCGGGGACACGGGACATGGAAGAGGTGGAAATTGAATCCAATAAAAATCTGAAATAATGTGTCTACTGATGAGCATGAATCTATTGCCAATCATTAGGAAAAATCCATTTGGTTCACTGATGTCCTTTAGGGAAGGAAACTGCCATCCTTACCTGGTCTGGCTTACATGTGACTCCAGACCCACAGCAATGTGGTTAACTCTTACCTGCCCTCTGGGCAATAAGGATTGAGCATTAAATGCTAACCTAGTCAGTGAAGCCTCATCCTGTGAATGAAATTTTTAAAGATGCCTGTAGATTGGTTTCAGTAATTCATTGAATTCCTACAGTGTGAAAGCAGGCCATTCAGCCCATCAAGTCCACACTGACCGTCCAAAGATCATCCCACTCAGACTCACACCCTTACCCTATCACCCTGCATTTACCATAGCTAATCCATCTAGCCTGGACACAGTGGGCAATTTAGCATGGCCTATTCACCCAACCTGCACATCTTTGGACTGTGGGAGGAAACCAGAGCAAACCCACACAGACATGGGGAGAATGTACAAATCCACACAGACAGACACCTGAGGTTGGAATTGAACCCGGGTCCCTGGTGCTGTGAGGCAGCAGTGCTAACCACTGTGCCACCATGCTGCCCAATTAGCCTGGCAATTAACCTTAAAATCTTCATGATTTGGAGATGCCGGTGTTGGACTGGGGTGTACAAAGTTAAAAATCACACAGCACCAGGTTATAGTCCAATAGGTTTAATTGGAAGCACACTAGCTTTCGGAGCGACGCTCCTTCATCAGGTGATAGTCTATCACACTATCACCTGATGAAGGAGCGTCGCTCCAAAAGCTAGTGTGCTTCCAATTAAACCTGTTGGACTATAACCTGGTGTTGTGTGATTTTTAACTTAAAATCTTCAGTATTGGAACCATCATGGAAAATTGATTATCTGGCACTGGTTCAGTGAGTACGATATGTTGTCCTGATTTAACTTATTGAGTTTAACAAACTGAGTCGAGACCGGGGCTGCACCACTCTCTCTGTTATTAATCCACTCATTAGAAAGGCTATCTTACATTAAGCAACTCCAAGTTGTTGAATAGGGTTGATTATGTGGAGAGTAAAGATTCTACAGCATTTGAAACTAAGGTAACTGCATTTTTTCTATTTCTTGTCCAAGTCCATTACTGTTAACAATTTGAGAAATAAGGAACACAATAATCTTTATATAAAGTCCACAAGTTAGCACAATAAACATCTTTGTGACTTTCAAACAAGTTAATGATTATGCATTATTATTAAAATATATGAGAAAGGTTAGATCCTTTCTAAAAATGTACTTTGCTCATTTTTTTTTAAAAACGTACACTACCAAACCTTTCAACTTGTATTAAGAGTCAACCTGTCTCCTTACATTTTTGTTTCTTCATTCATTTGTCGATGATTCCCTAATTCATTCATTAAATTATTTGGTATTCTGTTCTCTTTCGTTTGTGTTTCATTCGGTAATCTACCATAGATCATAGAACAGAGAACATAGAACAGTACAGCACAGTACAGGCCCTTCGGCCCTTGATATTGTGCCAGCCTTTTATCCTACTCTAAAATCAAACTAACCTACATACCCTTCATTGTACTATCTACCATGTGCCTATCCAAGAGTTGCTTAAATGTTTCTCGTGTATCTGACTCTACTACCACCACTGGCAATGCATTCCGTACACCACCGATTTCTGTGTAAAGAACTTCACTCTGGCATCTCCTCTAAACCTTCCTCCAATTACCTTAAAGTTAGGCCCCCTCCTGATAAACAGTACTGCTATGGGAAAAAGTTTCTGGCTATCCACTCACGGGGAATGTGTTGCCTTGGCCAACATTTATTTCCCATCCCTAAATGCCCTTGGGAAGGTGGTGGTGAGCTACCTTCTTGAACTGCTGCTGTCCATCTTGTGTAAGTCGAAGCACAATGTCGTCAGCAAGGGACTTCCAGGATTTTAACCCGGAGATAGTGAAGGAACGGCGATATATTTCCAAGTCAGGGTGGTGAGTGGCTTGAAAAAGAACTTGCAGGGGGCGGTGTTCCCATATTGTTTCTAGATGATAGTGGTACTAGGTTTGGAAGGTGCTGTGTCACAAACTGGTGAATTTCTGCAATGCATCTTGTGGATAATACCCACTGCTGTTACTGAGCATCAATGATGTTGGGAGTGTTATGTTCTTGGATCAAGTGGTCTGCTTTGTCCTGGACAATGTCAAGCAGATAAACCTCAATAAAATCCACTGAATCTCCAGACTTCCTTTGCCAAGGCACTTTCTACCATGGGGTGAAATCACCCTCTTGCCACATGAGCTACTTTGAAGGCGACATGCAGAAGCTAAGACTTCAGGTGTGTAGGAGGGACCCAATGGGAAGGAACTTTCACACCAGCAGTCAAACCAATTATTGGTGTTTGTGAGAAAGTTCTGACAATGAGATAGCCCACCAAGTTACTTTGACAGTTTGCTCAAGGAATCATCCAACAGGACTTTTTCCCACGAGGTCTCAAGGGCATTACGTATTGACCATAACCTGATTGGGGTAATGGCCAAAGGTATTTTTCTGAATGAACTTCTCCATGAGGGACAGATGAAAGGACACAGTCAACTATGTGGAGTGTTCCACTGCAATGCAGCCAGATTCACCCATCACAGCCTGGGACAGGTTGAAGCTCAGCATCTTGTAATACTTGGTGGTTGCGTACTGAGGATGTGCACAGGCTTAATGTAGCCGTTTGCAAAGATGGCCTTTTTTGTTAATTCACAGGATGTGGATGTCATGTCACTGGCCCTTACTGGCTACAGCTCCATTATCACTGACCCTTATTGTCTACAGCTCCATTAGTACTGACTCTTATTGGGTACAGCTCCAGTAACACTGACCCTTACTGGGTTCATCTCCACTAACACTGACCCTTACTGTATTTAGCTCCATTAGCACTGACCCTTACATCATTCCAGCTCCAGTAACACTGACCCTTAATGTGTTCAGCTCCATTAATACTGACCCTTATTGGCTACAGCTCCATTAGCACTGACCCTTATTGGGTACAGCTCCAGTAACACTGACCCTTACTGGGTTCATCTCCACAAACACTGACCCTTATTGTATTCAGCTCCATTAGCACTGACCCTTACATCATTCCAGCTCCATTAACACTGACCCTTACTGTATTCAGCTCCATTAGCACTGAACCTTACATCGTTACAGCTCCATTAACACTGACCCTTACTGGGTTCAGCTTCACTAACTCTGATTGTTACTCGGTATAGTTTCACTAACACTGACTCTTACTGGGTACAGCTGCATTAACACTGACCCTGAATGGGTACAGCTCCACTAACACTGATCCTCACTGGGTACAGCTCCATTAACACTGATCCTTACTGGGTGCACTTTGATTGACACTGTCCTTTACTGGGTACAGCTCCACGAACACTGACCATTACTGTGTACAACTCCATTAACACTGACCCTTACTGTGTGCAACTTCATTACACTGACCCTTATTGGGTACAGCTCCATAAACACTGACCCTTACTGAGTTCAGCTCCTTTAGCACTGACCCTTACTGAGTTCAGCTCGTTTTGCACTGACCCATACTAGGTTCAGCTCGATTAACATTGACCCTTACTGGGTTCAGCACCACTAACACTGACCCTTACTGGATACAGTTCCTTTATCGCTGACCCTTACTGGGTACAACTTCATTAACACTGACCCTTGCTGGGTACAGCTCCCTTACTGTCCCTTACTGGGTACAGTTGCATTAACACTGACCCTTACTGGGAACAACTTCATTGACACTGACCCTTATTGGTACAGTCCCAATGACACTACTATTGCTGGGTCCAGCTCCAGTAACACTGACCCTAACTGGGTTCAGCTCCATTAACATTGACCCTTAGTGAGTTCAGCTCCACTAACACTGACCCTTACTGGGTACACCTCCATTAACACTGACCGTTACTGGATACAGCTCCATTTATACTGACCCTTAGTAGGAACAGCTCCATTATCACTGACCCTTAATGTGTACAGCTCCATTAATACTGACCCTTATTCGGTACAGCTCCAGTAACACTGACCCTTACTGGGCACAACTCCTTTCACACTGACCCATGCTGGGTACAGCTCCATTAACACTGACCCTTACTGGGTTCAGCACCACTAACACTGTCCCTTACTGGATACAGCTCCATTATCACTGACCCTTACAGGGTACAACTTCATTAACACAGACTCTTACTGCGTACAACTTCATTATCACTGACCCCTACTGTGTCCAGCTCCACTATCACTGACCCTTACTGTGTTCAGCTCCATTAGCACTGACCCTTACTCGGTTCATCTCCATAAGCACTGACCCATGCTGGGTACAGTTCCATTATCACTGACCGTTAATGGGTACAACTCCACTAATACTGACCTTCACTGGGTAGAGCTCCATTATCACTGACCCTTAATGGGTACAGCTCCATTAATACTGATCCTTACTGGGTTAGGCTCCACTAACACTGAAACTTACTACATTCAGCTCCATTAGCACTGACCCTTACTCGGTTCAGCTCCATTAGCATTGACCCTTACTCGGTTCAGCTCCATTAGCACTGACCCTTACTCGGTCCAGCTCCATTTACACTGATCCTTACTGCCTACTGCTCCATTATCACTGACCCTTAATGTGTACAGCTCCACTTATATTGACCCTTATTGGGTACAGCTACATTAACACTGACCGTTACTGTGTTCAGCTCAATTAGCACTGACCCTTACTGGTTACAACTCCATATAAACTGACTCTTACTGGGGTCACCTCCACTAACACTGACCCTTACTGGTTACAGCTCCATTAGCACAGACCCTTATTTGGTACAGCTCCATTAACACTGACCCATACTGGGTACAACTCCACTAATACTGACCTTCACTGGGTACAGCTCCATTATCACTGACCCTTAATGGGTACAGCTCCATTAATACTGATCCTTACTGGGTTAGGCTCCACTAACACTGAAACTTATTGTGTTCAGCTCCTTTAGCACTGACCCTTACTGCATTCAGCTCCATTAGCACTGACCCTTACTCGGTTCAGCTCCATTTACACTGATCCTTACTGCCTACTGCTCCATTATCACTGACCCTTAATGTGTACAGCTCCACTTATATTGACCCTTATTGGGTACAGCTACATTAACACTGACCGTTACTGTGTTCAGCTCAATTAGCACTGACCCTTACTGGTTACACCTCCATTAGCACGGACCCTTACTGAGTACAGCTCCACTAACGCTGACCCTTTCTCAATACAGCTCCATTTACACTCAACCTTGCTGGGTACAGCTCCATTATCACTGATCCTTGATGTGTTCAGCTCCATTAATACTGACCCTTATTGGCTACAGCTCCATTTGCACTGACTCTTATTGGGTACAGCTCCAGTAACACTGACCCTTACTGGGTTCATCTCCACTAACACTGACCGTAACTGTATTTAGCTCCATTAGCACTGACCCTTACATTATTCCAGCTCCATTAACACTGACCCTTAATGTGTTCAGCTCCATTAGCACTGAACCTTACATCGTTACAGCTCCATTAACACTGACCCCTACTGGGTTCAGCTTCACTAACTCTGATTGTTACTCGGTATAGTTTCACTAACACTGACTCTTACTGGGTACAGCTGCATTAACACTGACCCTGAATGGGTACAGCTCCACTAACACTGACCCTTATTGGGTACAGCTCCATTAACACTGATCCTTACTGGGTGCACTTTGATTGACACTGTCCTTTACTGGGTACAGCTCCACGAACACTGACCATTACTGTGTACAACTCCATTAACACTGACCCTTACTGTGTGCAACTTCATTACACTGACCCTTATTGGGTACAGCTCCATAAACACTGACCCTTACTGAGTTCAGCTCCTTTAGCACTGACCCTTACTGAGTTCAGCTCGTTTTGCACTGACCCATACTAGGTTCAGCTCGATTAACATTGACCCTTACTGGGTTCAGCACCACTAACACTGACCCTTACTGGATACAGTTCCTTTATCGCTGACCCTTACTGGGTACAACTTCATTAACACTGACCCTTGCTGGGTACAGCTCCCTTACTGTCCCTTACTGGGTACAGTTGCATTAACACTGACCGTTAATGGGTACAACTCCACTAATACTGACCTTCACTGGGTAGAGCTCCATTATCACTGACCCTTAATGGGTACAGCTCCATTAATACTGATCCTTACTGGGTTAGGCTCCACTAACACTGAAACTTACTGCATTCAGCTCCATTAGCACTGACCCTTACTCGGTTCAGCTCCATTAGCATTGACCCTTACTCGGTTCAGCTCCATTAGCATTGACCCTTACTCGGTCCAGCTCCATTTACACTGATCCTTACTGCCTACTGCTCCATTATCACTGACCCTTAATGTGTACAGCTCCACTTATATTGACCCTTATTGGGTACAGCTACATTAACACTGACCGTTACTGTGTTCAGTTCAATTAGCACTGACCCTTACTGGTTACAACTCCATATAAACTGACTCTTACTGGGGTCACCTCCACTAACACTGACCCTTACTGGTTACAGCTCCATTAGCACAGACCCTTATTTGGTACAGATCCATTAACACTGACCCATACTGGGTACAACTCCACTAATACTGACCTTCACTGGGTACAGCTCCATTATCATTGACCCTTAATGGGTACAGCTCCATTAATACTGATCCTTACTGGGTTAGGCTCCACTAACACTGAAACTTATTGTGTTCAGCTCCTTTAGCACTGACCCTTACTGCATTCAGCTCCATTAGCACTGACCCTTACTCGGTTCAGCTCCATTAGCACTGACCCTTACTCGGTCCAGCTCCATTTACACTGATCCTTACTGCCTACTGCTCCATTATCACTGACCCTTAATGTGTACAGCTCCACTTATATTGACCCTTATTGGGTACAGCTACATTAACACTGACCGTTACTGTGTTCAGCTCAATTAGCACTGACCCTTACTGGTTACACCTCCATTAGCACGGACCCTTACTGAGTACAGCTCCACTAACGCTGACCCTTTCTCAATACAGCTCCATTTACACTCAACCTTGCTGGGTACAGCTCCATTATCACTGATCCTTGATGTGTTCAGCGCCATTAATACTGACCCTTATTGGCTACAGCTCCATTTGCACTGACTCTTATTGGGTACAGCTCCAGTAACACTGACCCTTACTGGGTTCATCTCCACTAACACTGACCCTTACTGTATTTAGCTCCATTAGCACTGACCCTTACATCATTCCAGCTCCAGTAACACTGATCCTTAATGTGTTCAGCTCCATTAATACTGACCCTTATTGGCTACAGCTCCATTAGCACTGACCCTTATTGGGTACAGCTCCAGTAACACTGACCCTTACTGGGTTCATCTCCACAAACACTGACCCTTATTGTATTCAGCTCCATTAGCACTGACCCTTACATCATTCCAGCTCCATTAACACTGACCCTTACTGTATTCAGCTCCATTAGCACTGAACCTTACATCGTTACAGCTCCATTAACACTGACCCCTACTGGGTTCAGCTTCACTAACTCTGATTGTTACTCGGTATAGTTTCACTAACACTGACTCTTACTGGGTACAGCTGCATTAACACTGACCCTGAATGGGTACAGCTCCACTAACACTGATCCTCACTGGGTACAGCTCCATTAACACTGATCCTTACTGGGTGCACTTTGATTGACACTGTCCTTTACTGGGTACAGCTCCACGAACACTGACCATTACTGTGTACAACTCCATTAACACTGACCCTTACTGTGTGCAACTTCATTACACTGACCCTTATTGGGTACAGCTCCATAAACACTGACCCTTACTGAGTTCAGCTCCTTTAGCACTGACCCTTACTGAGTTCAGCTCGTTTTGCACTGACCCATACTAGGTTCAGCTCGATTAACATTGACCCTTACTGGGTTCAGCACCACTAACACTGACCCTTACTGGATACAGTTCCTTTATCGCTGACCCTTACTGGGTACAACTTCATTAACACTGACCCTTGCTGGGTACAGCTCCCTTACTGTCCCTTACTGGGTACAGTTGCATTAACACTGACCCTTACTGGGAACAACTTCATTGACACTGACCCTTATTGGTACAGTCCCAATGACACTACTATTGCTGGGTCCAGCTCCAGTAACACTGACCCTAACTGGGTTCAGCTCCATTAACATTGACCCTTAGTGAGTTCAGCTCCACTAACACTGACCCTTACTGGGTACACCTCCATTAACACTGACCGTTACTGGATACAGCTCCATTTATACTGACCCTTAGTAGGAACAGCTCCATTATCACTGACCCTTAATGTGTACAGCTCCATTAATACTGACCCTTATTCGGTACAGCTCCAGTAACACTGACCCTTACTGGGCACAACTCCTTTCACACTGACCCATGCTGGGTACAGCTCCATTATCACTGACCCTTACAAGGTACAACTTCATTAACACAGACTCTTACTGCGTACAACTTCATTATCACTGACCCCTACTGTGTCCAGCTCCACTATCACTGACCCTTACTGTGTTCAGCTCCATTAGCACTGACCCTTACTCGGTTCATCTCCATAAGCACTGACCCATTCTGGGTACAGTTCCATTATCACCGACCGTTAATGGGTACAACTCCACTAATACTGACCTTCACTGGGTAGAGCTCCATTATCACTGACCCTTAATGGGTACAACTCCATTAATACTGATCCTTACTGGGTTAGGCTCCACTAACACTGAAACTTACTGCATTCAGCTCCATTAGCACTGACCCTTACTCGGTTCAGCTCCATTAGCATTGACCCTTACTCGGTTCAGCTCCATTAGCACTGACCCTTACTCGGTCCAGCTCCATTTACACTGATCCTTACTGCCTACTGCTCCATTATCACTGACCCTTAATGTGTACAGCTCCACTTATATTGACCCTTATTGGGTACAGCTACATTAACACTGACCGTTACTGTGTTCAGCTCAATTAGCACTGACCCTTACTGGTTACACTTCCATTAGCACGGACCCTTACTGAGTACAGCTCCACTAACGCTGACCCTTTCTCAATACAGCTCCATTTACACTCAACCTTGCTGGGTACAGCTCCATTATCACTGATCCTTGATGTGTTCAGCTCCATTAATACTGACCCTTATTGGCTACAGCTCCATTTGCACTGACTCTTATTGGGTACAGCTCCAGTAACACTGACCCTTACTGGGTTCATCTCCACTAACACTGACCGTAACTGTATTTAGCTCCATTAGCACTGACCCTTACATTATTCCAGCTCCATTAACTCTGACCCTTAATGTGTTCAGCTCCATTAGCACTGAACCTTACATCGTTACAGCTCCATTAACACTGACCCTTACTGGGTTCAGCTCCACTAACTCTGATTGTTACTCGGTATAGTTTCACTAACACTGACTCTTACTGGGTACAGCTGCATTAACACTGACCCTGAATGGGTACAGCTCCACTAACACTGACCCTTATTGGGTACAGCTCCATTAACACTGATCCTTACTGGGTGCACTTTGATTGACACTGTCCTTTACTGGGTACAGCTCCACGAACACTGACCATTACTGTGTACAACTCCATTAACACTGACCCTTACTGGGTACAACTTCATTACACTGACCCTTATTGGGTACTGCTCCAGTAACACTGACCCTTATTGGCTACAGCTCCATTAACACTGACCCTTATTGAGTTTAGCTCCTTTAGCATTGACCCATACTGGATACAATTCCTTTATCACTGACCCTTACTGGGTACAACTTCATTAACACTGACACTTAATGAGTACAGCTCCAGTAACACTGACCCTTGCTGGGTACAGTTCCCTTACTGTCTCTTACTGGGTACAGTTGCATTAACACTGACCCTTACTGGGAACAACTTCATTGACACTGACCCTAATTGTTACAGTCCCATTGATACTGACTATTGCTCGGTACAGCTCCAGTAACACTGACCCTAACTGGGTTCAGCTCCATTAACATTGACCCTTAGTGAGTTCAGCTCCACTAACACTGACCCTTAATGTGTACAGCTCCATTAATACTGACCCTTGTTGGGTACAGCTCCAGTAACACTGACCCTTACTGGCTGCAGCTCTGTTAACACTGAACCTTACTGGGTACAACTCCTTCTGCACTGACCCATGATGGGTACAGCTCCATTAACACTGTCCCTTACTGGATACAGCTCCATTATCACTGACCCTT
This sequence comes from Hemiscyllium ocellatum, assembly GCF_020745735.1. Classification (NCBI taxonomy): domain Eukaryota; kingdom Metazoa; phylum Chordata; class Chondrichthyes; order Orectolobiformes; family Hemiscylliidae; genus Hemiscyllium; species Hemiscyllium ocellatum. The sequence continues at coordinate 6,420,173 of NC_083432.1, read as the reverse complement.
ACAGGGTACAACTTCATTAACACAAACCCTTACTGCGTACAACTCCATTATCACTGACCCCCTACTTTGTCCAGCTCCACTATCACTGACCCTTACTGTGTTCAGCTCCATTAGCACTGAGCCTTACTCGGTTCATCTCCATAAGCACTGACCCATGCTGGGTACAGCTCCATTATCACTGACCTTTAATGGGTTCAGCTCCATTAATACTGACTCTTACTGGGTATAGCTCCATTATCACTGAGCCTTAAAGGGTACAGATCCATTAATACTGATCCTTACTGGGTTAGGCTCCATTGACACTGACCCTTACAGGGTTCAGCTCCTTTAGCACTGACCCTTACTGTGTACAGCCCCATTAACACTGACCCTTACAGTGTTCAGCTCCATTAGCACTGACCCATAATGCTACAGCTCCATTATCACTGACCCTTACAGGGTACAACTTCATTTACACAGACCCTTACTGCGTACAACTCCATTATCACTGACCCCTACTGGGTCCAGCTCCACTATCACTGACCCTTACAGTGTTCAGCTCCATTAGAACCGACCCTTACTCGGTTCATCTCCATAAGCACTGACCCATGCTGGGTACAGCTCCATTATCACTGACCCTTAATGGGTTCAGCTCCATTAATATTGACCCTTACTCGGTACAGCTCCATTATCACTGACCGTTAAAGGGTACAGCTCCATTAATTCTGATCCTTAATGGGTTAGGCTCCATTAACACTGACCCTTACAGGGTTCAGCTCCTTTACCACTGACCCTTACTGTGGACAGCCCCATTAACACTGACCCTTTCTGTGTTTAGCTCCATTATCACTGACCCTTTATGGGTACAGCTACATTAACACTGACCCTTACTGTGTTCAGCTCAATTAACACTCACCCTAACTGGTTACACCTCCATTAACACTGACCGTTACTGAGTTCAGCTCCACTAACACTGACACTTATTGGGTACAGCTCCATTAACACTGAAGCATACTGGGTACAGCTCTATGAATACTGACACTTACTGGGTACAATTTCATAAACAATGATTCCTAGAGGGTACAGCTCCATTATCATTGACTTTTACGGGGTACAGCTCCATTAACACTGACCTATACTGGGTACAACTTCATTAACACTTACCCTTACTTGGTACAGCTCCATTAATACCAGCACTTACTGTGTTCAGCTCCATTAACACTGATCCTCACTGAGTACAGCTCCAATAGCACTGACCTTTACTGTGTACAGCTCCATTAACACTGTACCTCACTGGGTTCACCTCCACTAACACTGACCCTTACTGGTTACAACTCCATTAGCACAGACCCTTATTGGGTACAGCTCCATTAATACTGACCCATACTGGGGACAGCTCCACTAACACTGACCCTTACTCAGTTCAGCTCCATTAACACTGACCCATAATGGGTACAGATCCATTATCACTGATCCTTAATGGGTACAGCTCCATTAGCACTGGCCCTTAATGAGTACACCTCCATTAATACTGACCCATATTGGATACAACTCCACTGACTCTTACTGGCTACAGCTCCATTATTACTAACCCTTACGGGATATAGCTCCATTATTATTGACCCCTAATGTGTACAGCTCCAATTATATTGACCCTTATGGGGTACAGCTACATTAACATTGACCCTTACTGTGCTCAGCTCAATTAGCACTGACCCTAACTGGTTACAACTCCATATACACTGACTCTTACTGGGGTCACCTCCACTAATGCTGACCCTTAATGGTTACAGCTCCATTAGCACAGACCCTTATTGGGTACAGCTCCATTAACACTGACCCATAATGGGTACAGCTCCATTTACACTGACTCTTATTGGGTACAGCTCCATTAATACTGATCCTTAATGGGTTAGGCTCCATTAACACTGACCCATACAGGGTTCAGCTCCTTTAGCACTGACCCTTACTGTGTACAGCCCCATTAACACTGACCTTTTCTGTGTTTAGCTCCGTTATCACTGACCCTTTATGGGTACAGCTACATTAACACTGACCCTTACTGTGTTCAGCTCAATTAGCACTCACCCTAACTGGTTACACCTACATTAACACTGACCATTACTGAGTTCAGCTCCACTAACACTGACACTTATTGGGTACAGCTCCATTAACACTGAAGCATACTGGGTACAGCTCCATGAACACTGACACTTACTGGGTACAATTTCATAAACAATGACTCCTAGAGGGTACAGCTCCATTATCATTGACTTTTACGGGGTACAGCTCCATTAACACTGACCTATACTGGGTACAACTTCATTAACACTTACCCTTACTGGGTACAGCTCCATTAATACCGGCACTTACTGTGTTCAGCTCCATTAACACTGACCCTCACTGAGTACAGCTCCAATAGCACTGACCTTTACTGTGCACAGCTCCATTAACACTGTACCTCACTGGGTTCACCTCCACTAACACTGACCCTTACTGGTTACAACTCCATTAGCACAGACCCTTATTGGGTACAGCTCCATTAATACTGACCCATACTGGGGACAGCTCCACTAACACTGACCCTTACTCGGTTGAGCTCCATTAACGCTGACCCATAATGGGTACAGATCCATTATCACTGATCCTTAATGGGTACAGCTCCATTAGCACTGGCCCTTAATGAGTACACCTCCATTAATACTGACCCATATTGGATACAACTCCACTGACTCTTACTGGCTACAGCTCCATTAACACTGATCCTTACTGGGTATAGCTCCATTAGTATAGACCCCTAATGTGTACAGCTCCACTTATATTGACCCTTATTGGGTACAGCTACATTAACGTTGACCCTTACTGTGCTCAGCTCAATTAGCACTGACCCTTACTGGTTACAACTCCATATAAACTGACTCTTACTGGGGTCACCTCCACTAACACTGACCCTTACTGGTTACAGCTCCATTAGCACAGACCCTTATTTGGTACAGCTCCATTAACACTGACCCATACTGGGTACAGCTCCCCTAACACTGACCCTTTACTCGGTTCAGCTCCATTTACACTGACCCTTATTGGGTACACCTCCATTATCACTGACCTTTCATGTGTACAGCTCAATTAGCACTTACCCTTATTGGTTACACCTCCATTAACACTGAGCCTTAATGGGTCCAGCTCCACTAACACTGACCGTTATTGGGTACAGTTCCAGTAACACTGACCCTCACTGGGTACAGCTCCATTAACACTGACCCATACTGGGTACAACTCCATGAATACTGACCCTTACCGCATGCAGCTCCTTTAACACTGATCCTTACTGGGTGCACTTTGATTTACACTGACCTTTACTGGGTTCAGCTCCACGATCGCTGACCCTTACTGGATACAATTCCATTAGCACTGACCCTTACTGGGGACAGCTCCATTAATACTGACCCTTACTGGGTACAGCTCCATTATCACTGGCCCTTACTGGGTACAGCTCCATGAACACGACCCTTACTGGGTACAACTTCATTAGCAATGACTCCTAATGGGTACAGCTCCATTAACACTGACACATACTTGGTTCAGCTCCATTAACACTGATCCTCACTGAGTACAGTTCCAATAGCACTTGCCGTTATTGTGTACAGCTCCCTTAACACTGACCCTCACTGGGTCCAGCTCCACTAACACTGACCCTTACTGTGTTCGGGTAAAAAATGAGGTCTGCAGATGCTGGAGATCACAGCTGAAAATGTGTTGCTGGTCAAAGCACAGCAGGCCAGGCAGCATCTCAGGAATAGAGAATTTGACGTTTCGAGCATAAGCCCTTCATCAGGAATGAGAGAGAGTAGCCAAGCAGGCTAAGATAAAAGGTAGGGAGGAGGGACTTGGGGGAGGGGCGATGGAGGTGGGATAGGTGGAAGGAGGTCAAGATGAGGGTGATAGGCCGGAGTGGGGTGGGGGCGGAGAGGTCAGGAAGAAGATTGCAGGTTAGGAGGGCGGTGCTGAGTTGAGGGAACCGACTGAGACAAGGTGGGGGGAGGGGAAATGAGGAGACTAGAGAAATCTGAATTCATACCTTGTGGTTGGAGGGTTCCCAGGTGGAAGATGAGGCGCTCCTCCTCCAGCCGTCGTGTTGTTATGTTCTGCCGGTGGAGGAGTCCAAGGACCTGCATGTCCTCGGTGGAGTGGGAGGGAGAGTTAAAGTGTTGAGCCACGGGGTGGTTGGGTTGGTTGGTCCGGGCGTCCCTGAGGTGTTCTCTGAAGCGTTCCGCAAGTAAGCGGCCTGTCTCACCAATATAGAGGAGGCCACATCGGGTGCAGCGGATGCAATAGATGATGTGTGTGGAAGTACAGGTGAACTTGTGGCGGATATGGAAGGATCCCTTGGGGCCTTGGAGGGAAGTGAGTGTGGAGGTGTGGGCGCAAGTTTTACATTTCCTGCGGTTGCAGGGGAAGGTGCCGGGGGTGGAGGTTGGGTTGGTGGGGGGTGTTGGTCTGACGAGGGAGTCACGTAGGGAGTGGTCCTTGCGGAACGCTGATAGGGGAGGGGAGGGAAATATATCCTTGGTGGTGGGGTCCGTTTGGAGGTGGCGGAAATGACGGCGGATGATATGTTGTATGCGGAGGTTGGTGGGGTGGTAGGTGAGAACCAGTGGGGTTCTGTCTTGGTGGCGGTTGGAGGAGCGGGGCTCAAGGGCGGAGGAGCGGGAAGTGGAGGAGATGCGGTGGAGGGCATCGTCGATCACTTTTGGGGGGAATCTGCGGTCCTTGAAGAAGGAGGCCATCTGGGCTGTGCGGTGTTGCAACTGGTCCTCCTGGGAGCAGATGCGGCGGAGACGAAGGAATTGGGAATATGGGATGGCGTTTTTGCAGGGGGCAGGGTGGGAGGAGGTGTAGTCCAGGTAGCTGTGGGAGTCAGTCGGTTTATAATAGATGTCTGTGTTGAGTCGGTCGCCCGAGATAGAGATGGAAAGGTCTAGGAAGGGGAGGGAGGAGTCTGAGACAGTCCAGGTGAATTTCAGGTCAGGATGGAAGGTGTTAGTAAAGTTGATGAACTGTTCAACCTCCTCGTGGGAGCACGAGGCAGCGCCGATACAGTCATCGATGTAGCGGAGGAAAAGGTGGGGGGTGGTGCCAGTGTAGTTGCGGAAGATGGACTGTTCCACATATCCTACGAAGAGGCAGGCATAGCTGGGGCCCATGCGGGTGCCCATGGCAACTCCTTTAGTTTGGAGGAAGTGGGAGGATTGAAAAGAGAAGTTATTCAGGGTGAGGACCAGTTCAGTCAGTCGAAGGAGAGTGTCAGTGGAAGGGTACTGGTTGGTGCGGCGGGAAAGGAAGAAGCGGAGGGCTTTGAGTCCTTCGTGATGGGGGATGGAGGTGTACAGGGACTGGATGTCCATCGTGAAAATAAGGCGTTGGGGACCGGGGAAGCGAAAATCCTGGAGGAGGTGGAGGGCGTGGGTGGTGTCCCGAACGTAGGCGTGGAGTTCTCGGACTAAAGGGGACAGGACCGTGTCGAGGTATTGGGAGATGAGTTCGGTGGGGCAGGAGCAGGCTGAGACAATGGGTCAGCCGGGGCAGGCAGGTTTGTGGATTTTGGGCAGGAGGTAGAAACGGGCGGTGCGGGGTTGTGGGACTATGAGGTTGAGGCGGTGGATGGGAGATCCCCTGAGGTGATGAGGTCATGGATGGTCTGGGAGATGATGGTTTGGTGGTGGGAGGTGGGGTCGTGGTCAAGGGGGCGATAAGAGGAGGCGTCCGCGAGCTGGCGTTTGGCTTCAGCCGTATAAAGGTCAGTGCGCCAAACTACCACCGCGCCTCCCTTGTCTGCGGGTTTGATGGTGAGGTTGGGATTGGAGCGGAGGGAGTGGAGGGCTGCACGTTCTGAGGGTGAGAGGTTGGAGTGGGTGAGAGGGGTGGACAGGTTGAGTCGGTTAATGTCACGGCGGCAGTTGGCTATAAAGAGGTTGAGGGCGGGTAGGAGGCCAGCACGGGGTGTCCAGGTGGATGGGGTGTGTTGGAGGCGGGAGAAGGGGTCGTCAGAGGGTGGGCGGGAGTCTTGGTTGTGAAAGTAGGCGCGGAGGCGAAGGCGGCGGAAGAATTGTTCAATATCCCGGCGCGTGTTGACCTCATTAATCCGAGGGCGTAGGGGAAAGAAGGTGAGGCCCCTGCTGAGGACTGATCTTTCATCCTCAGAGAGGGGGAGATCTGGAGGAATGGTGAAAATCCGGCATGGTTGGGAGCTAGGACCTGGTGTGGGACTGGAGCTGGGGCTGGGGGCGGGGTTAGGGGCGGGGACAGAGATCGAAGTAGGGGCGGAGTTAGACGTGGTGATGTTACTCGATGTGGGGGCGGAGCACGTTCTTACTGTGTTCGGCTCCATTAGCACTGACGCTTACTTGGTTCAACTCCATTAGCACTGGCCCATAATGGGTACAGCTCCATTATCACTGATCCTTAAATGGTACAGCTCCATTATCGCTGACCCTAAATGGGTACAGCTCCATTAACACTGGGTACGGCTCCATTAGCACTGATCCATAATGGGTACAGCTCCATTATCACTGACCCTTACTGGATGCAGCTGCATTATCACTGGCCCTTACTGGGTACAGTTCCATTATCATTGAACCTTAATGTGTAGAGCTCCACTAATATTGACCCTTACTCGATACAGCTACAGTAACACTGACCCTTACTGTGTACAGCTCCATTATCACTGACCCTTAATGTGTACAGCTCCACTTATATTGACTCTTATTGGGTACAGCTACATTAACACTGATCGTTACTGTGTTCAGCTCAATTAGCACTGACCCTTATTGGTTACACCTCCATTAGCACTGACCCTTACTGAGTACAGCTCCACTAACACTGACTCTTTCTGAATACAGCTCCATTTACACTGACCCATACTGGGTACAGCTCCATTATCACTGATCCTTAATGTGTTCAGCTCCATTAATACTGACCCTTATTGGCTACTGCTCCATTATCACTGACCCTTAATGTGTACAGCTCAATTAGCACTTACCCTTACTGGTTACACCTCCATTAACACTGAGCCTTAGTGGGTCCAGCTCCATTAACACTGACCCTTACTGGGTACAACTCCATGAATACTGACCCTTACTGCATGAAGCTCCTTTAACACTGGTCCTTACTGGGTGCACTGATTTACACTGACCTTTACTGGGTACAGCTGCATTATCACTGAACCTTACTGGATACAGTTCCAATAACACTGACTCCTACTGGGGACAGCTCCATTAATAATGACCCTGACTGTGTTCAGCCCCTTTAGCACTGACACTTACTGGGTACAGCTCCATTTACACTGACCCTTATTGGATACAGCTCCATTTACACTGACCCTTACTGGGTTCAGCACCACTAACACTGACCCTTACTGGATACAGCTCCATTATCACTGACCCTTACAGGGTACAACTTCATTTACACAGACCCTTACTGCGTACAACTCCATTATCACTGACCCCTACTGGGTCCAGCTCCACTATCACTGACCCTTACTGTGTTCAGCTCAATTAGCACTGAGCCTTACTCGGTTCATCTCCATAAGCACTGGCCCATGCTGGGTACAGTTCCATTATCACTGACCCTTAATAGGTACAGCTCCATTACTACTGACCCTTAATGGGTACAGCTCCATTATACTGATCCTTAATGGTTTAGGCTCCATTAACACTGACCCTTACAGGGTTCAGCTCCTTTAGCACTGACCCTCACTGTGTACAGCCACATTAACACTGACTCTTTCTGTGTTTACCTCCATTAGCACTGACCCATAATCTCCAGCTCCATTATCACTGACCCTTTATGGGTATAGCTACATTAACACTGACCCTTACTGTGTTCAGCTCAATTAGCACTCACCCTAACTGGTTACACCTCCATTAACACTGACCGTTACTGAGTTCAGCTCCCCTAACACTGACCCTTATTGGGTACAGCTCCATTAACACTGAAGCATACTGGGTACAGCTCCATGAACACTGACACTTACTGGGTACAATTTCATAAACAATGACTCCTAGAGGGTACAGCTCCATTATCATTGACTTTTACGGGGTACAGCTCCATTAACACTGACCTATACTGGATACAACTTCATTAACACTGACCCTTACTGGGTACAGCTCCATTAATACCAGCACTTACTGTGTTCAGCTCCATTAACACTGACCCTCACTGAGTACAGCTCCAATAGCACTGACCCTTACTGTGTATAGCTCCATTAACACTGACTCTTACTGCGTTCACCTCCACGAACACTGACCCTTACTGGTTACAACTCCATTAGCACAGACCCTTACTGGGTACAGCTCCATTAACACTGAACCATACTGGGTACAGCTCCACTAAACCTGACCCTTACTCGGTTCAGCTCCATTAACACTGACCCATAATGGGTACAGATCCATTATCACTGATCCTTAATGTGTACAGCTCCACTAATATTGACCCTTACTGGATACAGCTACAGTAACATTGACCCTTACTGGGTACAGCTCCATTATCACTGACCCTTAATGTGTACAGCTCCACTAATATTGATCCTTACTGGATACAGCTACAGTAACACTGACCCTTACTGGTTACAACTCCATTAGCACAGACCCTTATTGGGTACAGCTCCATTAACACTGACCCATACTGGGTACAGCTCCACCAACACTGACCCTTACTCGGTTCAGCTCCATTTACACTGAACCTTACTGGATACAGCTCCATTTACACTGACCCTTACTGGGTACAGCTCCATTAACACTGACGCTTAATGTGTACAGCTCCATTAATACTGACCCTTATTGGGTACAGTTTGTATAACAATGACTCTTACTGGCTACAGGTCCATTAACACTGACCATTACTGGGTTCAGCTCCATTAACACTGACCCTTACTCGGTCCATCTCCATTAACACTGACCCATACTGGGTAAAGCTCCATTATCACTGACCCTTAATGTGTACAGCTCCACTTATATTGACCCTTATTGGGTACAGCTACATTAACACTGACCGTTACTGTGTTCTGCTCAATTAACACTGACCCTTACTGGTTACACCTCCATTAGCACTGACCCTTACTCTGTACAGCTCCACTAACACTGACTCTTTCTGAATACAGCTCCATTTACACTGACCCTTACTGGGTACAGCTCCATAATCACTGACTCTTATTGGGTACAGCTCCAGTAACACTGACCCTTACTGGGTTCATCTCCACTAACACTGACCCTTATTGTATTCAGCTCCATTAGCACTGACCCTTACATCATTCCAGCTCCATTAATACTGACCCTTAATGTGTTCAGCTCCATTAATACTGATCCTTATTGGCTACAGCTCCATTAGCACTGACCCTTATTGGGTACAGATCCAGTAACACTGACCCTTACTGGGTTCATCTCCACTAACACTGACCCTTACTGGGTTCATCTCCACTAATACTGACTGTTACTGTCGATAGCTCCATTAGCACTGACCCTTACATCCTTCCAGCTCCATTAACAATGTCCCTTACTGGTTTTAGCTCCACTAACTCTGATTGTTACTCGGTATAGTTTCACTACCACTGACTCTTACTGGGCACAGCTCCATTAACACTGACCCTGAATGTGTACAGCTCCACTAGTACTGACCCTTACTGTATTTAGCTCCATGAGGACTGACCCTTACATTATTCCAGCTCCATTAACACTGACCCTTACATCGTTACAGCTCCATTAACACTGACCCTAACTGTGTTCAGCTCCATTAACATTGACCCTTAATGGGTGCACTTTGATTGATACTAACACTGACACTTACTCGGTTCAGCTCCATTAACACTGACCCTTACTCAGTCCAGCCACATTTACACTGACCCTTATTGGATACAGCTACAGTAACACTGACCCTTACTGGCTACTGCTCCATTATCACTGACCCTTAATGTGTACAGCTCCACTTATATTGACCCTTATTGGGTACAGCTACATTAACACTGACCGTTACTGTGTTCTGCTCAATTAGCACTGACCCTTACTGGTTTCACCTCCATTAGCACTGACCCCTACTGAGTACAGCTCCACTAACACTGACTCTTTCTGAATACAGCTCCATTTACACTGACCCTTACTGGGTACAGCTCCATTATCACTGACCCTTAATGTGTTCAGCTCCATTAATACTGACCCTTATTGGCTACAGCTCCATTAGCACTGACTCTTATTGAGTACAGCTCCAGTAACACTGACCCTTACTGGGTTCATTTCCACTAACACTGCCACTTACTGTATTTAGCTCCATTAGCACTGACCCTTACATCATTCCAGCTCCCTTAACATTGACCCTTAATGTGTTCAGCTCCATTAATACTGACCCTGATTGGCTACAGCTCCATTAGCACTGACCCTTATTGGGTACAGCTCCATTAACACTGACCCTTACTGCGTTCATCTCCACTAACACTGACCCTTATTGTATTCAGCTCCATTAGCACTGACCCTTACATCATTCCAGCTCCATTAACACTGACCCTTAATGTGTTCAGCTCCATTAATACTGACCCTTATTGGCTACAGCTCCATTAGCACTGACCCTTAATGTGTTCAGCTCCATTAATACTGACCCTTACTGGGTTCATCTCCACTAACACTGACTCTTATTGTATTCAGCTCCATTAGCACTGAACCTTACATCATTCCAGCTCCATTAACACTGACCCTTACTGTATTCAGCCCCATTAGCACTGAACCTTACATCCTTACAGCTCCATTAACACTGACCCTTATTGGGTTCAGCTCCACTAACTCTGATTGTTACTCGGTATAATTTCACTAACACTGACTCTTACTGGGTACAGCTCCATTAACATTGACCCTTAATTGGTACAGCTCCACTAACACTGACCCATATTTGGTACAGCTCCATTAACACTGATCCTTACTGGCTACAGCTCTGTTAACACTGACCCTTACTGAGTTCAGCTCCTTTAGCATTGACCCATACTGGGTTCAGCTCGATTAACATTGACCCTTACTGGGTTCAGCACCACTAACACTGACCCTTACTGGATACAGTTCCTTTATCACTGACCCTTACTGGGTACAACTTCATTAACACTGACCCTTATTGGGTACAGCTCCAGTAACACTGACCCTTGCTGGGTACTGTTCCCTTACTGTCCCTTACTGGGTACAGTTGCATTAACACTGACTATTGCTGGGTACAGCTCCAGTAACACTGACCCTAACTGGGTTCAGCTCCATTAACACTGACCCTTACTGGATACAGCTCCATTTATACTGACCCTTAGTAGGTACAGCTCCATTATCACTGACCCTTAATGTGTACAGCTTCATTAATACTGACCCTTATTCGGTACCGCTCCAGTAACACTGACCCTTACTGGCTTCAGCTCTGTTAACACTGACCCATACTGGGTACAGCTCCATTAATACTGATCCTTACTGG